>NW_026610462.1:0-257925 GCF_029499605.1 Hyla sarda | reverse complement strand
ACATATATATAAACGTATTCTCCGTTGAGATATTGCAGCCGCTGCTGTGTCCAGGCCCAGGAGCCTTAGCACTGTGCTGTGATGTCACTCAATACCACTGACATCACTAGGTGTAAACAACATCTCTCCTTTGCTGTGTATGTGACTATGGAGCTGTTTGGTGATGTCGTCTATTATGGCCTTCATAGAAGCAACAGGAGATTGTTGCATCCATCTAGAACCCTCAGAACTACAGTGCTATGATGTCACTCACTTCCACAGGCCTTGCAGAGTGTAAACAACAACAACCCAGCTTTGTTGTGTATGTAACCATAGGGATTTGTGATGTCACCTAGAACCTTCACAGCAGCGACAGCTTTATGAGGAGCATCAGCACTGCTCTGCCTGAGCAGAACCATCACCGCCATAGGTTGTCAAATAACCCGGGTTTAACCCACACAGGTAAGTCCAATGGGGTGCAGGCATGTCCTCTATGCTTACAGCTTCCCGTGGGTGTTGGTTTGATACCGTTTGGGGACAGCCAAGGAGGCATCTGCAGGCAACAAAGGTAGGTGTGTGCTTGTGTGTGTGTTTCCTATGCAGATCCTAAGCCCAGTGTCACATGCAAGTAGGAGGAGTAAGAAGGGTTCCTGGCAAATCCGGGTTATGGATTGCATTTAAAAAGGCCCCGTGGGAGTGCAATGGGCCCCTGTCTTGCTGCTTAGCAATAATGGTATGGGTTTAGGTTCTGCTGTGTGTACTGGTGGTTGACTGCCCCCCAGCCCAGAGTGTGCATGGAAAATTGTCTGGCAGCCTCCCTGACAGCAAGCAGTGATAGTGCCCATGAAGGGGACCTTGTTGGGCCCGCCCCTTTCACGGTTATCGCTTCTCGGCCTTTTGGCTAAGATCAAGTGTAGTATCTGTTCTTATCAGTTTAATATCTGATACGTCCCCTATCTGGGGACCATATATTAAATGGATTTTTGAGAACGGGGGCCGATTTCGAAGCTTGCTTCCGTCGCCCTATGCATTGACCCGATATGGCAGTATCTTCGGGTACAGTGCACCACCCCCTTACAGGGTTAAAAAGAAAGATTCCTACTTTCATTGCTACCTGCTTGCTGGCTAGCCAGCTAGCCAGCCCTGTGGGCCTTGCTGCTGCTGCTGCTGCAGCCAAAAAACAAAAGGTGGTGCTGCTGCTGCTTCTGCTTCTGCTTGTGTCTGGCCGCTGTTGGAGCGTCCAGGCACAGGACTTCTGCTGCTGCTGACTAAATGGCCTCCTTAATTGGATCATTTGAGTAGCCAGCACACCTGTGCAGGTAGGGCATGACATGATAGGCAGCTGCCTTGATAGCGGGTGGGTGCTGAATGTTCCTAATTGACAAAATAAGATTAATGCTTATGAAGAAATATAAAATCTCATCCCTTCCCCAATATTGCGCCACACCCCTACCCCTTAATTCCCTGGTTGAACTTGATGGACATATGTCTTTTTTCGACCGTACTAACTATGTAACTATGTAACATAACATGGGGGGGGGGGGGTCTCCTGGCTGTTCACACAGGTGTGTCATTGCTGTACATTGACCATGCATTGCTTCTGTGGTATTGCAAAGGCAAAGACAAATGCTTCCAGCCATCCATTGCACTAATGGATTGGTCATCAGCTGGCTGTCTATGTCCCGCATCAATATAGACCAAAGTACAGAGGGTTAGGCTATGCTATTGTGCACCTACCTGATGCATCAGAAGGTGCGAGGCCCTTGCTAAATTCTGTGCACAGACTTTGAGATCTATGCTTTAGACTGTATCTAAACCTGCTCCAACATGGACTGACATTCTGGCCTACTTTCAGCCGATGCGACTTGTCTGTCGCTGAACAGTCGCTTTTTATGTATTCAGCACCTATGTATAATGTTGTAAAAATGCTCTAGAAGCTAAAGTCGCAGAAATGTCACACATATTTGGCCTGCAACTTTCTGTGCGACAAATTCAGACAGGAAAAATCAGTATAAATCCTTAGAAAATTATCCCCCAGTGTCTCCATCTGCTGGCGGTATTGAATAAGCATTGCTGCACTGATGGGGTATGCATTAGACGAAAAAAAAGAAGAAAAAGAAGAATAATACGCCCAGAAAAGAGGCGAAAAGGAGAAAAACGTAAAAAAACTTGAAAAAAAAGTAAGAGGAAGAGAAGGGAAAAAAAGGTGGAAATGGGTTTAAAAGTGATTTCGGCGGAGAAATATATATATATATATATATATATATATATATATATATATATATATATATATACGCGCACACACACACATATATATAAACGTATTCTCCGTTGAGATATTGCAGCCGCTGCTGTGTCCAGGCCCAGGAGCCTTAGCACTGTGCTGTGATGTCACTCAATACCACTGACATCACTAGGTGTAAACAACATCTCTCCTTTGCTGTGTATGTGACTATGGAGCTGTTTGGTGATGTCGTCTATTATGGCCTTCATAGAAGCAACAGGAGATTGTTGCATCCATCTAGAACCCTCAGAACTACAGTGCTATGATGTCACTCACTTCCACAGGCCTTGCAGAGTGTAAACAACAACAACCCAGCTTTGTTGTGTATGTAACCATAGGGATTTGTGATGTCACCTAGAACCTTCACAGCAGCGACAGCTTTATGAGGAGCATCAGCACTGCTCTGCCTGAGCAGAACCATCACCGCCATAGGTTGTCAAATAACCCGGGTTTAACCCACACAGGTAAGTCCAATGGGGTGCAGGCATGTCCTCTATGCTTACAGCTTCCCGTGGGTGTTGGTTTGATACCGTTTGGGGACAGCCAAGGAGGCATCTGCAGGCAACAAAGGTAGGTGTGTGCTTGTGTGTGTGTTTCCTATGCAGATCCTAAGCCCAGTGTCACATGCAAGTAGGAGGAGTAAGAAGGGTTCCTGGCAAATCCGGGTTATGGATTGCATTTAAAAAGGCCCCGTGGGAGTGCAATGGGCCCCTGTCTTGCTGCTTAGCAATAATGGTATGGGTTTAGGTTCTGCTGTGTGTACTGGTGGTTGACTGCCCCCCAGCCCAGAGTGTGCATGGAAAATTGTCTGGCAGCCTCCCTGACAGCAAGCAGTGATAGTGCCCATGAAGGGGACCTTGTTGGGCCCGCCCCTTTCACGGTTATCGCTTCTCGGCCTTTTGGCTAAGATCAAGTGTAGTATCTGTTCTTATCAGTTTAATATCTGATACGTCCCCTATCTGGGGACCATATATTAAATGGATTTTTGAGAACGGGGGCCGATTTCGAAGCTTGCTTCCGTCGCCCTATGCATTGACCCGATATGGCAGTATCTTCGGGTACAGTGCACCACCCCCTTACAGGGTTAAAAAGAAAGATTCCTACTTTCATTGCTACCTGCTTGCTGGCTAGCCAGCTAGCCAGCCCTGTGGGCCTTGCTGCTGCTGCTGCTGCAGCCAAAAAACAAAAGGTGGTGCTGCTGCTGCTTCTGCTTCTGCTTGTGTCTGGCCGCTGTTGGAGCGTCCAGGCACAGGACTTCTGCTGCTGCTGACTAAATGGCCTCCTTAATTGGATCATTTGAGTAGCCAGCACACCTGTGCAGGTAGGGCATGACATGATAGGCAGCTGCCTTGATAGCGGGTGGGTGCTGAATGTTCCTAATTGACAAAATAAGATTAATGCTTATGAAGAAATATAAAATCTCATCCCTTCCCCAATATCGCGCCACACCCCTACCCCTTAATTCCCTGGTTGAACTTGATGGACATATGTCTTTTTTCGACCGTACTAACTATGTAACTATGTAACATAACATGGGGGGGGGGGTCTCCTGGCTGTTCACACAGGTGTGTCATTGCTGTACATTGACCATGCATTGCTTCTGTGGTATTGCAAAGGCAAAGACAAATGCTTCCAGCCATCCATTGCACTAATGGATTGGTCATCAGCTGGCTGTCTATGTCCCGCATCAATATAGACCAAAGTACAGAGGGTTAGGCTATGCTATTGTGCACCTACCTGATGCATCAGAAGGTGCGAGGCCCTTGCTAAATTCTGTGCACAGACTTTGAGATCTATGCTTTAGACTGTATCTAAACCTGCTCCAACATGGACTGACATTCTGGCCTACTTTCAGCCGATGCGACTTGTCTGTCGCTGAACAGTCGCTTTTTATGTATTCAGCACCTATGTATAATGTTGTAAAAATGCTCTAGAAGCTAAAGTCGCAGAAATGTCACACATATTTGGCCTGCAACTTTCTGTGCGACAAATTCAGACAGGAAAAATCAGTATAAATCCTTAGAAAATTATCCCCCAGTGTCTCCATCTGCTGGCGGTATTGAATAAGCATTGCTGCACTGATGGGGTATGCATTAGACGAAAAAAAAGAAGAAAAAGAAGAATAATACGCCCAGAAAAGAGGCGAAAAGGAGAAAAACGTAAAAAAACGTGAAAAAAAAGTAAGAGGAAGAGAAGGGAAAAAAAGGTGGAAATGGGTTTAAAAGTGAATATATATATATATATATATATATATATATATATATATATACGCGCACACACACACATATATATAAACGTATTCTCCGTTGAGATATTGCAGCCGCTGCTGTGTCCAGGCCCAGGAGCCTTAGCACTGTGCTGTGATGTCACTCAATACCACTGACATCACTAGGTGTAAACAACATCTCTCCTTTGCTGTGTATGTGACTATGGAGCTGTTTGGTGATGTCGTCTATTATGGCCTTCATAGAAGCAACAGGAGATTGTTGCATCCATCTAGAACCCTCAGAACTACAGTGCTATGATGTCACTCACTTCCACAGGCCTTGCAGAGTGTAAACAACAACAACCCAGCTTTGTTGTGTATGTAACCATAGGGATTTGTGATGTCACCTAGAACCTTCACAGCAGCGACAGCTTTATGAGGAGCATCAGCACTGCTCTGCCTGAGCAGAACCATCACCGCCATAGGTTGTCAAATAACCCGGGTTTAACCCACACAGGTAAGTCCAATGGGGTGCAGGCATGTCCTCTATGCTTACAGCTTCCCGTGGGTGTTGGTTTGATACCGTTTGGGGACAGCCAAGGAGGCATCTGCAGGCAACAAAGGTAGGTGTGTGCTTGTGTGTGTGTTTCCTATGCAGATCCTAAGCCCAGTGTCACATGCAAGTAGGAGGAGTAAGAAGGGTTCCTGGCAAATCCGGGTTATGGATTGCATTTAAAAAGGCCCCGTGGGAGTGCAATGGGCCCCTGTCTTGCTGCTTAGCAATAATGGTATGGGTTTAGGTTCTGCTGTGTGTACTGGTGGTTGACTGCCCCCCAGCCCAGAGTGTGCATGGAAAATTGTCTGGCAGCCTCCCTGACAGCAAGCAGTGATAGTGCCCATGAAGGGGACCTTGTTGGGCCCGCCCCTTTCACGGTTATCGCTTCTCGGCCTTTTGGCTAAGATCAAGTGTAGTATCTGTTCTTATCAGTTTAATATCTGATACGTCCCCTATCTGGGGACCATATATTAAATGGATTTTTGAGAACGGGGGCCGATTTCGAAGCTTGCTTCCGTCGCCCTATGCATTGACCCGATATGGCAGTATCTTCGGGTACAGTGCACCACCCCCTTACAGGGTTAAAAAGAAAGATTCCTACTTTCATTGCTACCTGCTTGCTGGCTAGCCAGCTAGCCAGCCCTGTGGGCCTTGCTGCTGCTGCTGCTGCAGCCAAAAAACAAAAGGTGGTGCTGCTGCTGCTTCTGCTTCTGCTTGTGTCTGGCCGCTGTTGGAGCGTCCAGGCACAGGACTTCTGCTGCTGCTGACTAAATGGCCTCCTTAATTGGATCATTTGAGTAGCCAGCACACCTGTGCAGGTAGGGCATGACATGATAGGCAGCTGCCTTGATAGCGGGTGGGTGCTGAATGTTCCTAATTGACAAAATAAGATTAATGCTTATGAAGAAATATAAAATCTCATCCCTTCCCCAATATCGCGCCACACCCCTACCCCTTAATTCCCTGGTTGAACTTGATGGACATATGTCTTTTTTCGACCGTACTAACTATGTAACTATGTAACATAACATGGGGGGGGGGGGGGGTCTCCTGGCTGTTCACACAGGTGTGTCATTGCTGTACATTGACCATGCATTGCTTCTGTGGTATTGCAAAGGCAAAGACAAATGCTTCCAGCCATCCATTGCACTAATGGATTGGTCATCAGCTGGCTGTCTATGTCCCGCATCAATATAGACCAAAGTACAGAGGGTTAGGCTATGCTATTGTGCACCTACCTGATGCATCAGAAGGTGCGAGGCCCTTGCTAAATTCTGTGCACAGACTTTGAGATCTATGCTTTAGACTGTATCTAAACCTGCTCCAACATGGACTGACATTCTGGCCTACTTTCAGCCGATGCGACTTGTCTGTCGCTGAACAGTCGCTTTTTATGTATTCAGCACCTATGTATAATGTTGTAAAAATGCTCTAGAAGCTAAAGTCGCAGAAATGTCACACATATTTGGCCTGCAACTTTCTGTGCGACAAATTCAGACAGGAAAAATCAGTATAAATCCTTAGAAAATTATCCCCCAGTGTCTCCATCTGCTGGCGGTATTGAATAAGCATTGCTGCACTGATGGGGTATGCATTAGACGAAAAAAAAGAAGAAAAAGAAGAATAATACGCCCAGAAAAGAGGCGAAAAGGAGAAAAACGTAAAAAAACGTGAAAAAAAAGTAAGAGGAAGAGAAGGGAAAAAAAGGTGGAAATGGGTTTAAAAGTGATTTCGGCGGAGAATATATATATATATATATATATATATATATATATATATATATATATACGCGCACACACACACATATATATAAACGTATTCTCCGTTGAGATATTGCAGCCGCTGCTGTGTCCAGGCCCAGGAGCCTTAGCACTGTGCTGTGATGTCACTCAATACCACTGACATCACTAGGTGTAAACAACATCTCTCCTTTGCTGTGTATGTGACTATGGAGCTGTTTGGTGATGTCGTCTATTATGGCCTTCATAGAAGCAACAGGAGATTGTTGCATCCATCTAGAACCCTCAGAACTACAGTGCTATGATGTCACTCACTTCCACAGGCCTTGCAGAGTGTAAACAACAACAACCCAGCTTTGTTGTGTATGTAACCATAGGGATTTGTGATGTCACCTAGAACCTTCACAGCAGCGACAGCTTTATGAGGAGCATCAGCACTGCTCTGCCTGAGCAGAACCATCACCGCCATAGGTTGTCAAATAACCCGGGTTTAACCCACACAGGTAAGTCCAATGGGGTGCAGGCATGTCCTCTATGCTTACAGCTTCCCGTGGGTGTTGGTTTGATACCGTTTGGGGACAGCCAAGGAGGCATCTGCAGGCAACAAAGGTAGGTGTGTGCTTGTGTGTGTGTTTCCTATGCAGATCCTAAGCCCAGTGTCACATGCAAGTAGGAGGAGTAAGAAGGGTTCCTGGCAAATCCGGGTTATGGATTGCATTTAAAAAGGCCCCGTGGGAGTGCAATGGGCCCCTGTCTTGCTGCTTAGCAATAATGGTATGGGTTTAGGTTCTGCTGTGTGTACTGGTGGTTGACTGCCCCCCAGCCCAGAGTGTGCATGGAAAATTGTCTGGCAGCCTCCCTGACAGCAAGCAGTGATAGTGCCCATGAAGGGGACCTTGTTGGGCCCGCCCCTTTCACGGTTATCGCTTCTCGGCCTTTTGGCTAAGATCAAGTGTAGTATCTGTTCTTATCAGTTTAATATCTGATACGTCCCCTATCTGGGGACCATATATTAAATGGATTTTTGAGAACGGGGGCCGATTTCGAAGCTTGCTTCCGTCGCCCTATGCATTGACCCGATATGGCAGTATCTTCGGGTACAGTGCACCACCCCCTTACAGGGTTAAAAAGAAAGATTCCTACTTTCATTGCTACCTGCTTGCTGGCTAGCCAGCTAGCCAGCCCTGTGGGCCTTGCTGCTGCTGCTGCTGCAGCCAAAAAACAAAAGGTGGTGCTGCTGCTGCTTCTGCTTCTGCTTGTGTCTGGCCGCTGTTGGAGCGTCCAGGCACAGGACTTCTGCTGCTGCTGACTAAATGGCCTCCTTAATTGGATCATTTGAGTAGCCAGCACACCTGTGCAGGTAGGGCATGACATGATAGGCAGCTGCCTTGATAGCGGGTGGGTGCTGAATGTTCCTAATTGACAAAATAAGATTAATGCTTATGAAGAAATATAAAATCTCATCCCTTCCCCAATATCGCGCCACACCCCTACCCCTTAATTCCCTGGTTGAACTTGATGGACATATGTCTTTTTTCGACCGTACTAACTATGTAACTATGTAACATAACATGGGGGGGGGGGTCTCCTGGCTGTTCACACAGGTGTGTCATTGCTGTACATTGACCATGCATTGCTTCTGTGGTATTGCAAAGGCAAAGACAAATGCTTCCAGCCATCCATTGCACTAATGGATTGGTCATCAGCTGGCTGTCTATGTCCCGCATCAATATAGACCAAAGTACAGAGGGTTAGGCTATGCTATTGTGCACCTACCTGATGCATCAGAAGGTGCGAGGCCCTTGCTAAATTCTGTGCACAGACTTTGAGATCTATGCTTTAGACTGTATCTAAACCTGCTCCAACATGGACTGACATTCTGGCCTACTTTCAGCCGATGCGACTTGTCTGTCGCTGAACAGTCGCTTTTTATGTATTCAGCACCTATGTATAATGTTGTAAAAATGCTCTAGAAGCTAAAGTCGCAGAAATGTCACACATATTTGGCCTGCAACTTTCTGTGCGACAAATTCAGACAGGAAAAATCAGTATAAATCCTTAGAAAATTATCCCCCAGTGTCTCCATCTGCTGGCGGTATTGAATAAGCATTGCTGCACTGATGGGGTATGCATTAGACGAAAAAAAAGAAGAAAAAGAAGAATAATACGCCCAGAAAAGAGGCGAAAAGGAGAAAAACGTAAAAAAACGTGAAAAAAAAGTAAGAGGAAGAGAAGGGAAAAAAAGGTGGAAATGGGTTTAAAAGTGATTTCAAAGTGATTTCGGCGGAGAAATATATATATATATATATATATATATATATATATATATATATACGCGCACACACACACATATATATAAACGTATTCTCCGTTGAGATATTGCAGCCGCTGCTGTGTCCAGGCCCAGGAGCCTTAGCACTGTGCTGTGATGTCACTCAATACCACTGACATCACTAGGTGTAAACAACATCTCTCCTTTGCTGTGTATGTGACTATGGAGCTGTTTGGTGATGTCGTCTATTATGGCCTTCATAGAAGCAACAGGAGATTGTTGCATCCATCTAGAACCCTCAGAACTACAGTGCTATGATGTCACTCACTTCCACAGGCCTTGCAGAGTGTAAACAACAACAACCCAGCTTTGTTGTGTATGTAACCATAGGGATTTGTGATGTCACCTAGAACCTTCACAGCAGCGACAGCTTTATGAGGAGCATCAGCACTGCTCTGCCTGAGCAGAACCATCACCGCCATAGGTTGTCAAATAACCCGGGTTTAACCCACACAGGTAAGTCCAATGGGGTGCAGGCATGTCCTCTATGCTTACAGCTTCCCGTGGGTGTTGGTTTGATACCGTTTGGGGACAGCCAAGGAGGCATCTGCAGGCAACAAAGGTAGGTGTGTGCTTGTGTGTGTGTTTCCTATGCAGATCCTAAGCCCAGTGTCACATGCAAGTAGGAGGAGTAAGAAGGGTTCCTGGCAAATCCGGGTTATGGATTGCATTTAAAAAGGCCCCGTGGGAGTGCAATGGGCCCCTGTCTTGCTGCTTAGCAATAATGGTATGGGTTTAGGTTCTGCTGTGTGTACTGGTGGTTGACTGCCCCCCAGCCCAGAGTGTGCATGGAAAATTGTCTGGCAGCCTCCCTGACAGCAAGCAGTGATAGTGCCCATGAAGGGGACCTTGTTGGGCCCGCCCCTTTCACGGTTATCGCTTCTCGGCCTTTTGGCTAAGATCAAGTGTAGTATCTGTTCTTATCAGTTTAATATCTGATACGTCCCCTATCTGGGGGGACCATATATTAAATGGATTTTTGAGAACGGGGGCCGATTTCGAAGCTTGCTTCCGTCGCCCTATGCATTGACCCGATATGGCAGTATCTTCGGGTACAGTGCACCACCCCCTTACAGGGTTAAAAAGAAAGATTCCTACTTTCATTGCTACCTGCTTGCTGGCTAGCCAGCTAGCCAGCCCTGTGGGCCTTGCTGCTGCTGCTGCTGCAGCCAAAAAACAAAAGGTGGTGCTGCTGCTGCTTCTGCTTCTGCTTGTGTCTGGCCGCTGTTGGAGCGTCCAGGCACAGGACTTCTGCTGCTGCTGACTAAATGGCCTCCTTAATTGGATCATTTGAGTAGCCAGCACACCTGTGCAGGTAGGGCATGACATGATAGGCAGCTGCCTTGATAGCGGGTGGGTGCTGAATGTTCCTAATTGACAAAATAAGATTAATGCTTATGAAGAAATATAAAATCTCATCCCTTCCCCAATATCGCGCCACACCCCTACCCCTTAATTCCCTGGTTGAACTTGATGGACATATGTCTTTTTTCGACCGTACTAACTATGTAACTATGTAACATAACATGGGGGGGGGGGGTCTCCTGGCTGTTCACACAGGTGTGTCATTGCTGTACATTGACCATGCATTGCTTCTGTGGTATTGCAAAGGCAAAGACAAATGCTTCCAGCCATCCATTGCACTAATGGATTGGTCATCAGCTGGCTGTCTATGTCCCGCATCAATATAGACCAAAGTACAGAGGGTTAGGCTATGCTATTGTGCACCTACCTGATGCATCAGAAGGTGCGAGGCCCTTGCTAAATTCTGTGCACAGACTTTGAGATCTATGCTTTAGACTGTATCTAAACCTGCTCCAACATGGACTGACATTCTGGCCTACTTTCAGCCGATGCGACTTGTCTGTCGCTGAACAGTCGCTTTTTATGTATTCAGCACCTATGTATAATGTTGTAAAAATGCTCTAGAAGCTAAAGTCGCAGAAATGTCACACATATTTGGCCTGCAACTTTCTGTGCGACAAATTCAGACAGGAAAAATCAGTATAAATCCTTAGAAAATTATCCCCCAGTGTCTCCATCTGCTGGCGGTATTGAATAAGCATTGCTGCACTGATGGGGTATGCATTAGACGAAAAAAAAGAAGAAAAAGAAGAATAATACGCCCAGAAAAGAGGGCGAAAAGGAGAAAAACGTAAAAAAACGTGAAAAAAAAGTAAGAGGAAGAGAAGGGAAAAAAAGGTGGAAATGGGTTTAAAAGTGATTTCGGCGGAGAAATATATATATATATATATATATATATATATACGCGCACACACACACATATATATAAACGTATTCTCCGTTGAGATATTGCAGCCGCTGCTGTGTCCAGGCCCAGGAGCCTTAGCACTGTGCTGTGATGTCACTCAATACCACTGACATCACTAGGTGTAAACAACATCTCTCCTTTGCTGTGTATGTGACTATGGAGCTGTTTGGTGATGTCGTCTATTATGGCCTTCATAGAAGCAACAGGAGATTGTTGCATCCATCTAGAACCCTCAGAACTACAGTGCTATGATGTCACTCACTTCCACAGGCCTTGCAGAGTGTAAACAACAACAACCCAGCTTTGTTGTGTATGTAACCATAGGGATTTGTGATGTCACCTAGAACCTTCACAGCAGCGACAGCTTTATGAGGAGCATCAGCACTGCTCTGCCTGAGCAGAACCATCACCGCCATAGGTTGTCAAATAACCCGGGTTTAACCCACACAGGTAAGTCCAATGGGGTGCAGGCATGTCCTCTATGCTTACAGCTTCCCGTGGGTGTTGGTTTGATACCGTTTGGGGACAGCCAAGGAGGCATCTGCAGGCAACAAAGGTAGGTGTGTGCTTGTGTGTGTGTTTCCTATGCAGATCCTAAGCCCAGTGTCACATGCAAGTAGGAGGAGTAAGAAGGGTTCCTGGCAAATCCGGGTTATGGATTGCATTTAAAAAGGCCCCGTGGGAGTGCAATGGGCCCCTGTCTTGCTGCTTAGCAATAATGGTATGGGTTTAGGTTCTGCTGTGTGTACTGGTGGTTGACTGCCCCCCAGCCCAGAGTGTGCATGGAAAATTGTCTGGCAGCCTCCCTGACAGCAAGCAGTGATAGTGCCCATGAAGGGGACCTTGTTGGGCCCGCCCCTTTCACGGTTATCGCTTCTCGGCCTTTTGGCTAAGATCAAGTGTAGTATCTGTTCTTATCAGTTTAATATCTGATACGTCCCCTATCTGGGGACCATATATTAAATGGATTTTTGAGAACGGGGGCCGATTTCGAAGCTTGCTTCCGTCGCCCTATGCATTGACCCGATATGGCAGTATCTTCGGGTACAGTGCACCACCCCCTTACAGGGTTAAAAAGAAAGATTCCTACTTTCATTGCTACCTGCTTGCTGGCTAGCCAGCTAGCCAGCCCTGTGGGCCTTGCTGCTGCTGCTGCTGCAGCCAAAAAACAAAAGGTGGTGCTGCTGCTGCTTCTGCTTCTGCTTGTGTCTGGCCGCTGTTGGAGCGTCCAGGCACAGGACTTCTGCTGCTGCTGACTAAATGGCCTCCTTAATTGGATCATTTGAGTAGCCAGCACACCTGTGCAGGTAGGGCATGACATGATAGGCAGCTGCCTTGATAGCGGGTGGGTGCTGAATGTTCCTAATTGACAAAATAAGATTAATGCTTATGAAGAAATATAAAATCTCATCCCTTCCCCAATATCGCGCCACACCCCTACCCCTTAATTCCCTGGTTGAACTTGATGGACATATGTCTTTTTTCGACCGTACTAACTATGTAACTATGTAACATAACATGGGGGGGGGGGGGGGGGTCTCCTGGCTGTTCACACAGGTGTGTCATTGCTGTACATTGACCATGCATTGCTTCTGTGGTATTGCAAAGGCAAAGACAAATGCTTCCAGCCATCCATTGCACTAATGGATTGGTCATCAGCTGGCTGTCTATGTCCCGCATCAATATAGACCAAAGTACAGAGGGTTAGGCTATGCTATTGTGCACCTACCTGATGCATCAGAAGGTGCGAGGCCCTTGCTAAATTCTGTGCACAGACTTTGAGATCTATGCTTTAGACTGTATCTAAACCTGCTCCAACATGGACTGACATTCTGGCCTACTTTCAGCCGATGCGACTTGTCTGTCGCTGAACAGTCGCTTTTTATGTATTCAGCACCTATGTATATTGTTGTAAAAATGCTCTAGAAGCTAAAGTCGCAGAAATGTCACACATATTTGGCCTGCAACTTTCTGTGCGACAAATTCAGACAGGAAAAATCAGTATAAATCCTTAGAAAATTATCCCCCAGTGTCTCCATCTGCTGGCGGTATTGAATAAGCATTGCTGCACTGATGGGGTATGCATTAGACGAAAAAAAAGAAGAAAAAGAAGAATAATACGCCCAGAAAAGAGGCGAAAAGGAGAAAAACGTAAAAAAACGTGAAAAAAAAGTAAGAGGAAGAGAAGGGAAAAAAAGGTGGAAATGGGTTTAAAAGTGATTTCGGCGGAGAAATATATATATATATATATATATATATATATATATATATACGCGCACACACACACATATATATAAACGTATTCTCCGTTGAGATATTGCAGCCGCTGCTGTGTCCAGGCCCAGGAGCCTTAGCACTGTGCTGTGATGTCACTCAATACCACTGACATCACTAGGTGTAAACAACATCTCTCCTTTGCTGTGTATGTGACTATGGAGCTGTTTGGTGATGTCGTCTATTATGGCCTTCATAGAAGCAACAGGAGATTGTTGCATCCATCTAGAACCCTCAGAACTACAGTGCTATGATGTCACTCACTTCCACAGGCCTTGCAGAGTGTAAACAACAACAACCCAGCTTTGTTGTGTATGTAACCATAGGGATTTGTGATGTCACCTAGAACCTTCACAGCAGCGACAGCTTTATGAGGAGCATCAGCACTGCTCTGCCTGAGCAGAACCATCACCGCCATAGGTTGTCAAATAACCCGGGTTTAACCCACACAGGTAAGTCCAATGGGGTGCAGGCATGTCCTCTATGCTTACAGCTTCCCGTGGGTGTTGGTTTGATACCGTTTGGGGACAGCCAAGGAGGCATCTGCAGGCAACAAAGGTAGGTGTGTGCTTGTGTGTGTGTTTCCTATGCAGATCCTAAGCCCAGTGTCACATGCAAGTAGGAGGAGTAAGAAGGGTTCCTGGCAAATCCGGGTTATGGATTGCATTTAAAAAGGCCCCGTGGGAGTGCAATGGGCCCCTGTCTTGCTGCTTAGCAATAATGGTATGGGTTTAGGTTCTGCTGTGTGTACTGGTGGTTGACTGCCCCCCAGCCCAGAGTGTGCATGGAAAATTGTCTGGCAGCCTCCCTGACAGCAAGCAGTGATAGTGCCCATGAAGGGGACCTTGTTGGGCCCGCCCCTTTCACGGTTATCGCTTCTCGGCCTTTTGGCTAAGATCAAGTGTAGTATCTGTTCTTATCAGTTTAATATCTGATACGTCCCCTATCTGGGGACCATATATTAAATGGATTTTTGAGAACGGGGGCCGATTTCGAAGCTTGCTTCCGTCGCCCTATGCATTGACCCGATATGGCAGTATCTTCGGGTACAGTGCACCACCCCCTTACAGGGTTAAAAAGAAAGATTCCTACTTTCATTGCTACCTGCTTGCTGGCTAGCCAGCTAGCCAGCCCTGTGGGCCTTGCTGCTGCTGCTGCTGCAGCCAAAAAACAAAAGGTGGTGCTGCTGCTGCTTCTGCTTCTGCTTGTGTCTGGCCGCTGTTGGAGCGTCCAGGCACAGGACTTCTGCTGCTGCTGACTAAATGGCCTCCTTAATTGGATCATTTGAGTAGCCAGCACACCTGTGCAGGTAGGGCATGACATGATAGGCAGCTGCCTTGATAGCGGGTGGGTGCTGAATGTTCCTAATTGACAAAATAAGATTAATGCTTATGAAGAAATATAAAATCTCATCCCTTCCCCAATATCGCGCCACACCCCTACCCCTTAATTCCCTGGTTGAACTTGATGGACATATGTCTTTTTTCGACCGTACTAACTATGTAACTATGTAACATAACATGGGGGGGGGGGTCTCCTGGCTGTTCACACAGGTGTGTCATTGCTGTACATTGACCATGCATTGCTTCTGTGGTATTGCAAAGGCAAAGACAAATGCTTCCAGCCATCCATTGCACTAATGGATTGGTCATCAGCTGGCTGTCTATGTCCCGCATCAATATAGACCAAAGTACAGAGGGTTAGGCTATGCTATTGTGCACCTACCTGATGCATCAGAAGGTGCGAGGCCCTTGCTAAATTCTGTGCACAGACTTTGAGATCTATGCTTTAGACTGTATCTAAACCTGCTCCAACATGGACTGACATTCTGGCCTACTTTCAGCCGATGCGACTTGTCTGTCGCTGAACAGTCGCTTTTTATGTATTCAGCACCTATGTATAATGTTGTAAAAATGCTCTAGAAGCTAAAGTCGCAGAAATGTCACACATATTTGGCCTGCAACTTTCTGTGCGACAAATTCAGACAGGAAAAATCAGTATAAATCCTTAGAAAATTATCCCCCAGTGTCTCCATCTGCTGGCGGTATTGAATAAGCATTGCTGCACTGATGGGGTATGCATTAGACGAAAAAAAAGAAGAAAAAGAAGAATAATACGCCCAGAAAAGAGGCGAAAAGGAGAAAAACGTAAAAAAACGTGAAAAAAAAGTAAGAGGAAGAGAAGGGAAAAAAAGGTGGAAATGGGTTTAAAAGTGATTTCGGCGGAGAAATATATATATATATATATATATATATATATATATATATATACGCGCACACACACACATATATATAAACGTATTCTCCGTTGAGATATTGCAGCCGCTGCTGTGTCCAGGCCCAGGAGCCTTAGCACTGTGCTGTGATGTCACTCAATACCACTGACATCACTAGGTGTAAACAACATCTCTCCTTTGCTGTGTATGTGACTATGGAGCTGTTTGGTGATGTCGTCTATTATGGCCTTCATAGAAGCAACAGGAGATTGTTGCATCCATCTAGAACCCTCAGAACTACAGTGCTATGATGTCACTCACTTCCACAGGCCTTGCAGAGTGTAAACAACAACAACCCAGCTTTGTTGTGTATGTAACCATAGGGATTTGTGATGTCACCTAGAACCTTCACAGCAGCGACAGCTTTATGAGGAGCATCAGCACTGCTCTGCCTGAGCAGAACCATCACCGCCATAGGTTGTCAAATAACCCGGGTTTAACCCACACAGGTAAGTCCAATGGGGTGCAGGCATGTCCTCTATGCTTACAGCTTCCCGTGGGTGTTGGTTTGATACCGTTTGGGGACAGCCAAGGAGGCATCTGCAGGCAACAAAGGTAGGTGTGTGCTTGTGTGTGTGTTTCCTATGCAGATCCTAAGCCCAGTGTCACATGCAAGTAGGAGGAGTAAGAAGGGTTCCTGGCAAATCCGGGTTATGGATTGCATTTAAAAAGGCCCCGTGGGAGTGCAATGGGCCCCTGTCTTGCTGCTTAGCAATAATGGTATGGGTTTAGGTTCTGCTGTGTGTACTGGTGGTTGACTGCCCCCCAGCCCAGAGTGTGCATGGAAAATTGTCTGGCAGCCTCCCTGACAGCAAGCAGTGATAGTGCCCATGAAGGGGACCTTGTTGGGCCCGCCCCTTTCACGGTTATCGCTTCTCGGCCTTTTGGCTAAGATCAAGTGTAGTATCTGTTCTTATCAGTTTAATATCTGATACGTCCCCTATCTGGGGACCATATATTAAATGGATTTTTGAGAACGGGGGCCGATTTCGAAGCTTGCTTCCGTCGCCCTATGCATTGACCCGATATGGCAGTATCTTCGGGTACAGTGCACCACCCCCTTACAGGGTTAAAAAGAAAGATTCCTACTTTCATTGCTACCTGCTTGCTGGCTAGCCAGCTAGCCAGCCCTGTGGGCCTTGCTGCTGCTGCTGCTGCAGCCAAAAAACAAAAGGTGGTGCTGCTGCTGCTTCTGCTTCTGCTTGTGTCTGGCCGCTGTTGGAGCGTCCAGGCACAGGACTTCTGCTGCTGCTGACTAAATGGCCTCCTTAATTGGATCATTTGAGTAGCCAGCACACCTGTGCAGGTAGGGCATGACATGATAGGCAGCTGCCTTGATAGCGGGTGGGTGCTGAATGTTCCTAATTGACAAAATAAGATTAATGCTTATGAAGAAATATAAAATCTCATCCCTTCCCCAATATCGCGCCACACCCCTACCCCTTAATTCCCTGGTTGAACTTGATGGACATATGTCTTTTTTCGACCGTACTAACTATGTAACTATGTAACATAACATGGGGGGGGGGGGGGTCTCCTGGCTGTTCACACAGGTGTGTCATTGCTGTACATTGACCATGCATTGCTTCTGTGGTATTGCAAAGGCAAAGACAAATGCTTCCAGCCATCCATTGCACTAATGGATTGGTCATCAGCTGGCTGTCTATGTCCCGCATCAATATAGACCAAAGTACAGAGGGTTAGGCTATGCTATTGTGCACCTACCTGATGCATCAGAAGGTGCGAGGCCCTTGCTAAATTCTGTGCACAGACTTTGAGATCTATGCTTTAGACTGTATCTAAACCTGCTCCAACATGGACTGACATTCTGGCCTACTTTCAGCCGATGCGACTTGTCTGTCGCTGAACAGTCGCTTTTTATGTATTCAGCACCTATGTATAATGTTGTAAAAATGCTCTAGAAGCTAAAGTCGCAGAAATGTCACACATATTTGGCCTGCAACTTTCTGTGCGACAAATTCAGACAGGAAAAATCAGTATAAATCCTTAGAAAATTATCCCCCAGTGTCTCCATCTGCTGGCGGTATTGAATAAGCATTGCTGCACTGATGGGGTATGCATTAGACGAAAAAAAAGAAGAAAAAGAAGAATAATACGCCCAGAAAAGAGGCGAAAAGGAGAAAAACGTAAAAAAACGTGAAAAAAAAGTAAGAGGAAGAGAAGGGAAAAAAAGGTGGAAATGGGTTTAAAAGTGATTTCGGCGGAGAAATATATATATATATATATATATATATATATATATATATACGCGCACACACACACATATATATAAACGTATTCTCCGTTGAGATATTGCAGCCGCTGCTGTGTCCAGGCCCAGGAGCCTTAGCACTGTGCTGTGATGTCACTCAATACCACTGACATCACTAGGTGTAAACAACATCTCTCCTTTGCTGTGTATGTGACTATGGAGCTGTTTGGTGATGTCGTCTATTATGGCCTTCATAGAAGCAACAGGAGATTGTTGCATCCATCTAGAACCCTCAGAACTACAGTGCTATGATGTCACTCACTTCCACAGGCCTTGCAGAGTGTAAACAACAACAACCCAGCTTTGTTGTGTATGTAACCATAGGGATTTGTGATGTCACCTAGAACCTTCACAGCAGCGACAGCTTTATGAGGAGCATCAGCACTGCTCTGCCTGAGCAGAACCATCACCGCCATAGGTTGTCAAATAACCCGGGTTTAACCCACACAGGTAAGTCCAATGGGGTGCAGGCATGTCCTCTATGCTTACAGCTTCCCGTGGGTGTTGGTTTGATACCGTTTGGGGACAGCCAAGGAGGCATCTGCAGGCAACAAAGGTAGGTGTGTGCTTGTGTGTGTGTTTCCTATGCAGATCCTAAGCCCAGTGTCACATGCAAGTAGGAGGAGTAAGAAGGGTTCCTGGCAAATCCGGGTTATGGATTGCATTTAAAAAGGCCCCGTGGGAGTGCAATGGGCCCCTGTCTTGCTGCTTAGCAATAATGGTATGGGTTTAGGTTCTGCTGTGTGTACTGGTGGTTGACTGCCCCCCAGCCCAGAGTGTGCATGGAAAATTGTCTGGCAGCCTCCCTGACAGCAAGCAGTGATAGTGCCCATGAAGGGGACCTTGTTGGGCCCGCCCCTTTCACGGTTATCGCTTCTCGGCCTTTTGGCTAAGATCAAGTGTAGTATCTGTTCTTATCAGTTTAATATCTGATACGTCCCCTATCTGGGGACCATATATTAAATGGATTTTTGAGAACGGGGGCCGATTTCGAAGCTTGCTTCCGTCGCCCTATGCATTGACCCGATATGGCAGTATCTTCGGGTACAGTGCACCACCCCCTTACAGGGTTAAAAAGAAAGATTCCTACTTTCATTGCTACCTGCTTGCTGGCTAGCCAGCTAGCCAGCCCTGTGGGCCTTGCTGCTGCTGCTGCTGCAGCCAAAAAACAAAAGGTGGTGCTGCTGCTGCTTCTGCTTCTGCTTGTGTCTGGCCGCTGTTGGAGCGTCCAGGCACAGGACTTCTGCTGCTGCTGACTAAATGGCCTCCTTAATTGGATCATTTGAGTAGCCAGCACACCTGTGCAGGTAGGGCATGACATGATAGGCAGCTGCCTTGATAGCGGGTGGGTGCTGAATGTTCCTAATTGACAAAATAAGATTAATGCTTATGAAGAAATATAAAATCTCATCCCTTCCCCAATATCGCGCCACACCCCTACCCCTTAATTCCCTGGTTGAACTTGATGGACATATGTCTTTTTTCGACCGTACTAACTATGTAACTATGTAACATAACATGGGGGGGGGGGGGTCTCCTGGCTGTTCACACAGGTGTGTCATTGCTGTACATTGACCATGCATTGCTTCTGTGGTATTGCAAAGGCAAAGACAAATGCTTCCAGCCATCCATTGCACTAATGGATTGGTCATCAGCTGGCTGTCTATGTCCCGCATCAATATAGACCAAAGTACAGAGGGTTAGGCTATGCTATTGTGCACCTACCTGATGCATCAGAAGGTGCGAGGCCCTTGCTAAATTCTGTGCACAGACTTTGAGATCTATGCTTTAGACTGTATCTAAACCTGCTCCAACATGGACTGACATTCTGGCCTACTTTCAGCCGATGCGACTTGTCTGTCGCTGAACAGTCGCTTTTTATGTATTCAGCACCTATGTATAATGTTGTAAAAATGCTCTAGAAGCTAAAGTCGCAGAAATGTCACACATATTTGGCCTGCAACTTTCTGTGCGACAAATTCAGACAGGAAAAATCAGTATAAATCCTTAGAAAATTATCCCCCAGTGTCTCCATCTGCTGGCGGTATTGAATAAGCATTGCTGCACTGATGGGGTATGCATTAGACGAAAAAAAAGAAGAAAAAGAAGAATAATACGCCCAGAAAAGAGGCGAAAAGGAGAAAAACGTAAAAAAACGTGAAAAAAAAGTAAGAGGAAGAGAAGGGAAAAAAAGGTGGAAATGGGTTTAAAAGTGATTTCGGCGGAGAAATATATATATATATATATATATATATATATATATACGCGCACACACACACATATATATAAACGTATTCTCCGTTGAGATATTGCAGCCGCTGCTGTGTCCAGGCCCAGGAGCCTTAGCACTGTGCTGTGATGTCACTCAATACCACTGACATCACTAGGTGTAAACAACATCTCTCCTTTGCTGTGTATGTGACTATGGAGCTGTTTGGTGATGTCGTCTATTATGGCCTTCATAGAAGCAACAGGAGATTGTTGCATCCATCTAGAACCCTCAGAACTACAGTGCTATGATGTCACTCACTTCCACAGGCCTTGCAGAGTGTAAACAACAACAACCCAGCTTTGTTGTGTATGTAACCATAGGGATTTGTGATGTCACCTAGAACCTTCACAGCAGCGACAGCTTTATGAGGAGCATCAGCACTGCTCTGCCTGAGCAGAACCATCACCGCCATAGGTTGTCAAATAACCCGGGTTTAACCCACACAGGTAAGTCCAATGGGGTGCAGGCATGTCCTCTATGCTTACAGCTTCCCGTGGGTGTTGGTTTGATACCGTTTGGGGACAGCCAAGGAGGCATCTGCAGGCAACAAAGGTAGGTGTGTGCTTGTGTGTGTGTTTCCTATGCAGATCCTAAGCCCAGTGTCACATGCAAGTAGGAGGAGTAAGAAGGGTTCCTGGCAAATCCGGGTTATGGATTGCATTTAAAAAGGCCCCGTGGGAGTGCAATGGGCCCCTGTCTTGCTGCTTAGCAATAATGGTATGGGTTTAGGTTCTGCTGTGTGTACTGGTGGTTGACTGCCCCCCAGCCCAGAGTGTGCATGGAAAATTGTCTGGCAGCCTCCCTGACAGCAAGCAGTGATAGTGCCCATGAAGGGGACCTTGTTGGGCCCGCCCCTTTCACGGTTATCGCTTCTCGGCCTTTTGGCTAAGATCAAGTGTAGTATCTGTTCTTATCAGTTTAATATCTGATACGTCCCCTATCTGGGGACCATATATTAAATGGATTTTTGAGAACGGGGGCCGATTTCGAAGCTTGCTTCCGTCGCCCTATGCATTGACCCGATATGGCAGTATCTTCGGGTACAGTGCACCACCCCCTTACAGGGTTAAAAAGAAAGATTCCTACTTTCATTGCTACCTGCTTGCTGGCTAGCCAGCTAGCCAGCCCTGTGGGCCTTGCTGCTGCTGCTGCTGCAGCCAAAAAACAAAAGGTGGTGCTGCTGCTGCTTCTGCTTCTGCTTGTGTCTGGCCGCTGTTGGAGCGTCCAGGCACAGGACTTCTGCTGCTGCTGACTAAATGGCCTCCTTAATTGGATCATTTGAGTAGCCAGCACACCTGTGCAGGTAGGGCATGACATGATAGGCAGCTGCCTTGATAGCGGGTGGGTGCTGAATGTTCCTAATTGACAAAATAAGATTAATGCTTATGAAGAAATATAAAATCTCATCCCTTCCCCAATATCGCGCCACACCCCTACCCCTTAATTCCCTGGTTGAACGTGATGGACATATGTCTTTTTTCGACCGTACTAACTATGTAACTATGTAACATAACATGGGGGGGGGGGGGGGGGGGACTCCTGGCTGTTCACACAGGTGTGTCATTGCTGTACATTGACCATGCATTGCTTCTGTGGTATTGCAAAGGCAAAGACAAATGCTTCCAGCCATCCATTGCACTAATGGATTGGTCATCAGCTGGCTGTCTATGTCCCGCATCAATATAGACCAAAGTACAGAGGGTTAGGCTATGCTATTGTGCACCTACCTGATGCATCAGAAGGTGCGAGGCCCTTGCTAAATTCTGTGCACAGACTTTGAGATCTATGCTTTAGACTGTATCTAAACCTGCTCCAACATGGACTGACATTCTGGCCTACTTTCAGCCGATGCGACTTGTCTGTCGCTGAACAGTCGCTTTTTATGTATTCAGCACCTATGTATAATGTTGTAAAAATGCTCTAGAAGCTAAAGTCGCAGAAATGTCACACATATTTGGCCTGCAACTTTCTGTGCGACAAATTCAGACAAGAAAAATCAGTATAAATCCTTAGAAAATTATCCCCCAGTGTCTCCATCTGCTGGCGGTATTGAATAAGCATTGCTGCACTGATGGGGTATGCATTAGACGAAAAAAAAGAAGAAAAAGAAGAATAATACGCCCAGAAAAGAGGCGAAAAGGAGAAAAACGTAAAAAAACGTGAAAAAAAAGTAAGAGGAAGAGAAGGGAAAAAAAGGTGGAAATGGGTTTAAAAGTGATTTCGGCGGAGAAATATATATATATATATATATATATATATATATACGCGCACACACACACATATATATAAACGTATTCTCCGTTGAGATATTGCAACCGCTGCTGTGTCCAGGCCCAGGAGCCTTAGCACTGTGCTGTGATGTCACTCAATACCACTGACATCACTAGGTGTAAACAACATCTCTCCTTTGCTGTGTATGTGACTATGGAGCTGTTTGGTGATGTCGTCTATTATGGCCTTCATAGAAGCAACAGGAGATTGTTGCATCCATCTAGAACCCTCAGAACTACAGTGCTATGATGTCACTCACTTCCACAGGCCTTGCAGAGTGTAAACAACAACAACCCAGCTTTGTTGTGTATGTAACCATAGGGATTTGTGATGTCACCTAGAACCTTCACAGCAGCGACAGCTTTATGAGGAGCATCAGCACTGCTCTGCCTGAGCAGAACCATCACCGCCATAGGTTGTCAAATAACCCGGGTTTAACCCACACAGGTAAGTCCAATGGGGTGCAGGCATGTCCTCTATGCTTACAGCTTCCCGTGGGTGTTGGTTTGATACCGTTTGGGGACAGCCAAGGAGGCATCTGCAGGCAACAAAGGTAGGTGTGTGCTTGTGTGTGTGTTTCCTATGCAGATCCTAAGCCCAGTGTCACATGCAAGTAGGAGGAGTAAGAAGGGTTCCTGGCAAATCCGGGTTATGGATTGCATTTAAAAAGGCCCCGTGGGAGTGCAATGGGCCCCTGTCTTGCTGCTTAGCAATAATGGTATGGGTTTAGGTTCTGCTGTGTGTACTGGTGGTTGACTGCCCCCCAGCCCAGAGTGTGCATGGAAAATTGTCTGGCAGCCTCCCTGACAGCAAGCAGTGATAGTGCCCATGAAGGGGACCTTGTTGGGCCCGCCCCTTTCACGGTTATCGCTTCTCGGCCTTTTGGCTAAGATCAAGTGTAGTATCTGTTCTTATCAGTTTAATATCTGATACGTCCCCTATCTGGGGACCATATATTAAATGGATTTTTGAGAACGGGGGCCGATTTCGAAGCTTGCTTCCGTCGCCCTATGCATTGACCCGATATGGCAGTATCTTCGGGTACAGTGCACCACCCCCTTACAGGGTTAAAAAGAAAGATTCCTACTTTCATTGCTACCTGCTTGCTGGCTAGCCAGCTAGCCAGCCCTGTGGGCCTTGCTGCTGCTGCTGCTGCAGCCAAAAAACAAAAGGTGGTGCTGCTGCTGCTTCTGCTTCTGCTTGTGTCTGGCCGCTGTTGGAGCGTCCAGGCACAGGACTTCTGCTGCTGCTGACTAAATGGCCTCCTTAATTGGATCATTTGAGTAGCCAGCACACCTGTGCAGGTAGGGCATGACATGATAGGCAGCTGCCTTGATAGCGGGTGGGTGCTGAATGTTCCTAATTGACAAAATAAGATTAATGCTTATGAAGAAATATAAAATCTCATCCCTTCCCCAATATCGCGCCACACCCCTACCCCTTAATTCCCTGGTTGAACTTGATGGACATATGTCTTTTTTCGACCGTACTAACTATGTAACTATGTAACATAACATGGGGGGGGGGGTCTCCTGGCTGTTCACACAGGTGTGTCATTGCTGTACATTGACCATGCATTGCTTCTGTGGTATTGCAAAGGCAAAGACAAATGCTTCCAGCCATCCATTGCACTAATGGATTGGTCATCAGCTGGCTGTCTATGTCCCGCATCAATATAGACCAAAGTACAGAGGGTTAGGCTATGCTATTGTGCACCTACCTGATGCATCAGAAGGTGCGAGGCCCTTGCTAAATTCTGTGCACAGACTTTGAGATCTATGCTTTAGACTGTATCTAAACCTGCTCCAACATGGACTGACATTCTGGCCTACTTTCAGCCGATGCGACTTGTCTGTCGCTGAACAGTCGCTTTTTATGTATTCAGCACCTATGTATAATGTTGTAAAAATGCTCTAGAAGCTAAAGTCGCAGAAATGTCACACATATTTGGCCTGCAACTTTCTGTGCGACAAATTCAGACAGGAAAAATCAGTATAAATCCTTAGAAAATTATCCCCCAGTGTCTCCATCTGCTGGCGGTATTGAATAAGCATTGCTGCACTGATGGGGTATGCATTAGACGAAAAAAAAGAAGAAAAAGAAGAATAATACGCCCAGAAAAGAGGCGAAAAGGAGAAAAACGTAAAAAAACGTGAAAAAAAAGTAAGAGGAAGAGAAGGGAAAAAAAGGTGGAAATGGGTTTAAAAGTGATTTCGGCGGAGAAATATATATATATATATATATATATATATATATATATATATATATACGCGCACACACACACATATATATAAACGTATTCTCCGTTGAGATATTGCAGCCGCTGCTGTGTCCAGGCCCAGGAGCCTTAGCACTGTGCTGTGATGTCACTCAATACCACTGACATCACTAGGTGTAAACAACATCTCTCCTTTGCTGTGTATGTGACTATGGAGCTGTTTGGTGATGTCGTCTATTATGGCCTTCATAGAAGCAACAGGAGATTGTTGCATCCATCTAGAACCCTCAGAACTACAGTGCTATGATGTCACTCACTTCCACAGGCCTTGCAGAGTGTAAACAACAACAACCCAGCTTTGTTGTGTATGTAACCATAGGGATTTGTGATGTCACCTAGAACCTTCACAGCAGCGACAGCTTTATGAGGAGCATCAGCACTGCTCTGCCTGAGCAGAACCATCACCGCCATAGGTTGTCAAATAACCCGGGTTTAACCCACACAGGTAAGTCCAATGGGGTGCAGGCATGTCCTCTATGCTTACAGCTTCCCGTGGGTGTTGGTTTGATACCGTTTGGGGACAGCCAAGGAGGCATCTGCAGGCAACAAAGGTAGGTGTGTGCTTGTGTGTGTGTTTCCTATGCAGATCCTAAGCCCAGTGTCACATGCAAGTAGGAGGAGTAAGAAGGGTTCCTGGCAAATCCGGGTTATGGATTGCATTTAAAAAGGCCCCGTGGGAGTGCAATGGGCCCCTGTCTTGCTGCTTAGCAATAATGGTATGGGTTTAGGTTCTGCTGTGTGTACTGGTGGTTGACTGCCCCCCAGCCCAGAGTGTGCATGGAAAATTGTCTGGCAGCCTCCCTGACAGCAAGCAGTGATAGTGCCCATGAAGGGGACCTTGTTGGGCCCGCCCCTTTCACGGTTATCGCTTCTCGGCCTTTTGGCTAAGATCAAGTGTAGTATCTGTTCTTATCAGTTTAATATCTGATACGTCCCCTATCTGGGGACCATATATTAAATGGATTTTTGAGAACGGGGGCCGATTTCGAAGCTTGCTTCCGTCGCCCTATGCATTGACCCGATATGGCAGTATCTTCGGGTACAGTGCACCACCCCCTTACAGGGTTAAAAAGAAAGATTCCTACTTTCATTGCTACCTGCTTGCTGGCTAGCCAGCTAGCCAGCCCTGTGGGCCTTGCTGCTGCTGCTGCTGCAGCCAAAAAACAAAAGGTGGTGCTGCTTCTGCTTCTGCTTGTGTCTGGCCGCTGTTGGAGCGTCCAGGCACAGGACTTCTGCTGCTGCTGACTAAATGGCCTCCTTAATTGGATCATTTGAGTAGCCAGCACACCTGTGCAGGTAGGGCATGACATGATAGGCAGCTGCCTTGATAGCGGGTGGGTGCTGAATGTTCCTAATTGACAAAATAAGATTAATGCTTATGAAGAAATATAAAATCTCATCCCTTCCCCAATATCGCGCCACACCCCTACCCCTTAATTCCCTGGTTGAACTTGATGGACATATGTCTTTTTTCGACCGTACTAACTATGTAACTATGTAACATAACATGGGGGGGGGGGGGTCTCCTGGCTGTTCACACAGGTGTGTCATTGCTGTACATTGACCATGCATTGCTTCTGTGGTATTGCAAAGGCAAAGACAAATGCTTCCAGCCATCCATTGCACTAATGGATTGGTCATCAGCTGGCTGTCTATGTCCCGCATCAATATAGACCAAAGTACAGAGGGTTAGGCTATGCTATTGTGCACCTACCTGATGCATCAGAAGGTGCGAGGCCCTTGCTAAATTCTGTGCACAGACTTTGAGATCTATGCTTTAGACTGTATCTAAACCTGCTCCAACATGGACTGACATTCTGGCCTACTTTCAGCCGATGCGACTTGTCTGTCGCTGAACAGTCGCTTTTTATGTATTCAGCACCTATGTATAATGTTGTAAAAATGCTCTAGAAGCTAAAGTCGCAGAAATGTCACACATATTTGGCCTGCAACTTTCTGTGCGACAAATTCAGACAGGAAAAATCAGTATAAATCCTTAGAAAATTATCCCCCAGTGTCTCCATCTGCTGGCGGTATTGAATAAGCATTGCTGCACTGATGGGGTATGCATTAGACGAAAAAAAAGAAGAAAAAGAAGAATAATACGCCCAGAAAAGAGGCGAAAAGGAGAAAAACGTAAAAAAACGTGAAAAAAAAGTAAGAGGAAGAGAAGGGAAAAAAAGGTGGAAATGGGTTTAAAAGTGATTTCGGCGGAGAATATATATATATATATATATATATATATATATATATATATATATACGCGCACACACACACATATATATAAACGTATTCTCCGTTGAGATATTGCAGCCGCTGCTGTGTCCAGGCCCAGGAGCCTTAGCACTGTGCTGTGATGTCACTCAATACCACTGACATCACTAGGTGTAAACAACATCTCTCCTTTGCTGTGTATGTGACTATGGAGCTGTTTGGTGATGTCGTCTATTATGGCCTTCATAGAAGCAACAGGAGATTGTTGCATCCATCTAGAACCCTCAGAACTACAGTGCTATGATGTCACTCACTTCCACAGGCCTTGCAGAGTGTAAACAACAACAACCCAGCTTTGTTGTGTATGTAACCATAGGGATTTGTGATGTCACCTAGAACCTTCACAGCAGCGACAGCTTTATGAGGAGCATCAGCACTGCTCTGCCTGAGCAGAACCATCACCGCCATAGGTTGTCAAATAACCCGGGTTTAACCCACACAGGTAAGTCCAATGGGGTGCAGGCATGTCCTCTATGCTTACAGCTTCCCGTGGGTGTTGGTTTGATACCGTTTGGGGACAGCCAAGGAGGCATCTGCAGGCAACAAAGGTAGGTGTGTGCTTGTGTGTGTGTTTCCTATGCAGATCCTAAGCCCAGTGTCACATGCAAGTAGGAGGAGTAAGAAGGGTTCCTGGCAAATCCGGGTTATGGATTGCATTTAAAAAGGCCCCGTGGGAGTGCAATGGGCCCCTGTCTTGCTGCTTAGCAATAATGGTATGGGTTTAGGTTCTGCTGTGTGTACTGGTGGTTGACTGCCCCCCAGCCCAGAGTGTGCATGGAAAATTGTCTGGCAGCCTCCCTGACAGCAAGCAGTGATAGTGCCCATGAAGGGGACCTTGTTGGGCCCGCCCCTTTCACGGTTATCGCTTCTCGGCCTTTTGGCTAAGATCAAGTGTAGTATCTGTTCTTATCAGTTTAATATCTGATACGTCCCCTATCTGGGGACCATATATTAAATGGATTTTTGAGAACGGGGGCCGATTTCGAAGCTTGCTTCCGTCGCCCTATGCATTGACCCGATATGGCAGTATCTTCGGGTACAGTGCACCACCCCCTTACAGGGTTAAAAAGAAAGATTCCTACTTTCATTGCTACCTGCTTGCTGGCTAGCCAGCTAGCCAGCCCTGTGGGCCTTGCTGCTGCTGCTGCTGCAGCCAAAAAACAAAAGGTGGTGCTGCTGCTGCTTCTGCTTCTGCTTGTGTCTGGCCGCTGTTGGAGCGTCCAGGCACAGGACTTCTGCTGCTGCTGACTAAATGGCCTCCTTAATTGGATCATTTGAGTAGCCAGCACACCTGTGCAGGTAGGGCATGACATGATAGGCAGCTGCCTTGATAGCGGGTGGGTGCTGAATGTTCCTAATTGACAAAATAAGATTAATGCTTATGAAGAAATATAAAATCTCATCCCTTCCCCAATATCGCGCCACACCCCTACCCCTTAATTCCCTGGTTGAACTTGATGGACATATGTCTTTTTTCGACCGTACTAACTATGTAACTATGTAACATAACATGGGGGGGGGGGGTCTCCTGGCTGTTCACACAGGTGTGTCATTGCTGTACATTGACCATGCATTGCTTCTGTGGTATTGCAAAGGCAAAGACAAATGCTTCCAGCCATCCATTGCACTAATGGATTGGTCATCAGCTGGCTGTCTATGTCCCGCATCAATATAGACCAAAGTACAGAGGGTTAGGCTATGCTATTGTGCACCTACCTGATGCATCAGAAGGTGCGAGGCCCTTGCTAAATTCTGTGCACAGACTTTGAGATCTATGCTTTAGACTGTATCTAAACCTGCTCCAACATGGACTGACATTCTGGCCTACTTTCAGCCGATGCGACTTGTCTGTCGCTGAACAGTCGCTTTTTATGTATTCAGCACCTATGTATAATGTTGTAAAAATGCTCTAGAAGCTAAAGTCGCAGAAATGTCACACATATTTGGCCTGCAACTTTCTGTGCGACAAATTCAGACAGGAAAAATCAGTATAAATCCTTAGAAAATTATCCCCCAGTGTCTCCATCTGCTGGCGGTATTGAATAAGCATTGCTGCACTGATGGGGTATGCATTAGACGAAAAAAAAGAAGAAAAAGAAGAATAATACGCCCAGAAAAGAGGCGAAAAGGAGAAAAACGTAAAAAAACGTGAAAAAAAAGTAAGAGGAAGAGAAGGGAAAAAAAGGTGGAAATGGGTTTAAAAGTGATTTCGGCGGAGAATATATATATATATATATATATATATATATATATATATATATATACGCGCACACACACACATATATATAAACGTATTCTCCGTTGAGATATTGCAGCCGCTGCTGTGTCCAGGCCCAGGAGCCTTAGCACTGTGCTGTGATGTCACTCAATACCACTGACATCACTAGGTGTAAACAACATCTCTCCTTTGCTGTGTATGTGACTATGGAGCTGTTTGGTGATGTCGTCTATTATGGCCTTCATAGAAGCAACAGGAGATTGTTGCATCCATCTAGAACCCTCAGAACTACAGTGCTATGATGTCACTCACTTCCACAGGCCTTGCAGAGTGTAAACAACAACAACCCAGCTTTGTTGTGTATGTAACCATAGGGATTTGTGATGTCACCTAGAACCTTCACAGCAGCGACAGCTTTATGAGGAGCATCAGCACTGCTCTGCCTGAGCAGAACCATCACCGCCATAGGTTGTCAAATAACCCGGGTTTAACCCACACAGGTAAGTCCAATGGGGTGCAGGCATGTCCTCTATGCTTACAGCTTCCCGTGGGTGTTGGTTTGATACCGTTTGGGGACAGCCAAGGAGGCATCTGCAGGCAACAAAGGTAGGTGTGTGCTTGTGTGTGTGTTTCCTATGCAGATCCTAAGCCCAGTGTCACATGCAAGTAGGAGGAGTAAGAAGGGTTCCTGGCAAATCCGGGTTATGGATTGCATTTAAAAAGGCCCCGTGGGAGTGCAATGGGCCCCTGTCTTGCTGCTTAGCAATAATGGTATGGGTTTAGGTTCTGCTGTGTGTACTGGTGGTTGACTGCCCCCCAGCCCAGAGTGTGCATGGAAAATTGTCTGGCAGCCTCCCTGACAGCAAGCAGTGATAGTGCCCATGAAGGGGACCTTGTTGGGCCCGCCCCTTTCACGGTTATCGCTTCTCGGCCTTTTGGCTAAGATCAAGTGTAGTATCTGTTCTTATCAGTTTAATATCTGATACGTCCCCTATCTGGGGACCATATATTAAATGGATTTTTGAGAACGGGGGCCGATTTCGAAGCTTGCTTCCGTCGCCCTATGCATTGACCCGATATGGCAGTATCTTCGGGTACAGTGCACCACCCCCTTACAGGGTTAAAAAGAAAGATTCCTACTTTCATTGCTACCTGCTTGCTGGCTAGCCAGCTAGCCAGCCCTGTGGGCCTTGCTGCTGCTGCTGCTGCAGCCAAAAAACAAAAGGTGGTGCTGCTGCTGCTTCTGCTTCTGCTTGTGTCTGGCCGCTGTTGGAGCGTCCAGGCACAGGACTTCTGCTGCTGCTGACTAAATGGCCTCCTTAATTGGATCATTTGAGTAGCCAGCACACCTGTGCAGGTAGGGCATGACATGATAGGCAGCTGCCTTGATAGCGGGTGGGTGCTGAATGTTCCTAATTGACAAAATAAGATTAATGCTTATGAAGAAATATAAAATCTCATCCCTTCCCCAATATCGCGCCACACCCCTACCCCTTAATTCCCTGGTTGAACTTGATGGACATATGTCTTTTTTCGACCGTACTAACTATGTAACTATGTAACATAACATGGGGGGGGGGGGTCTCCTGGCTGTTCACACAGGTGTGTCATTGCTGTACATTGACCATGCATTGCTTCTGTGGTATTGCAAAGGCAAAGACAAATGCTTCCAGCCATCCATTGCACTAATGGATTGGTCATCAGCTGGCTGTCTATGTCCCGCATCAATATAGACCAAAGTACAGAGGGTTAGGCTATGCTATTGTGCACCTACCTGATGCATCAGAAGGTGCGAGGCCCTTGCTAAATTCTGTGCACAGACTTTGAGATCTATGCTTTAGACTGTATCTAAACCTGCTCCAACATGGACTGACATTCTGGCCTACTTTCAGCCGATGCGACTTGTCTGTCGCTGAACAGTCGCTTTTTATGTATTCAGCACCTATGTATAATGTTGTAAAAATGCTCTAGAAGCTAAAGTCGCAGAAATGTCACACATATTTGGCCTGCAACTTTCTGTGCGACAAATTCAGACAGGAAAAATCAGTATAAATCCTTAGAAAATTATCCCCCAGTGTCTCCATCTGCTGGCGGTATTGAATAAGCATTGCTGCACTGATGGGGTATGCATTAGACGAAAAAAAAGAAGAAAAAGAAGAATAATACGCCCAGAAAAGAGGCGAAAAGGAGAAAAACGTAAAAAAACGTGAAAAAAAAGTAAGAGGAAGAGAAGGGAAAAAAAGGTGGAAATGGGTTTAAAAGTGATTTCGGCGGAGAAATATATATATATATATATATATATATATATATATATATATATACGCGCACACACACACATATATATAAACGTATTCTCCGTTGAGATATTGCAGCCGCTGCTGTGTCCAGGCCCAGGAGCCTTAGCACTGTGCTGTGATGTCACTCAATACCACTGACATCACTAGGTGTAAACAACATCTCTCCTTTGCTGTGTATGTGACTATGGAGCTGTTTGGTGATGTCGTCTATTATGGCCTTCATAGAAGCAACAGGAGATTGTTGCATCCATCTAGAACCCTCAGAACTACAGTGCTATGATGTCACTCACTTCCACAGGCCTTGCAGAGTGTAAACAACAACAACCCAGCTTTGTTGTGTATGTAACCATAGGGATTTGTGATGTCACCTAGAACCTTCACAGCAGCGACAGCTTTATGAGGAGCATCAGCACTGCTCTGCCTGAGCAGAACCATCACCGCCATAGGTTGTCAAATAACCCGGGTTTAACCCACACAGGTAAGTCCAATGGGGTGCAGGCATGTCCTCTATGCTTACAGATTCCCGTGGGTGTTGGTTTGATACCGTTTGGGGACAGCCAAGGAGGCATCTGCAGGCAACAAAGGTAGGTGTGTGCTTGTGTGTGTGTTTCCTATGCAGATCCTAAGCCCAGTGTCACATGCAAGTAGGAGGAGTAAGAAGGGTTCCTGGCAAATCCGGGTTATGGATTGCATTTAAAAAGGCCCCGTGGGAGTGCAATGGGCCCCTGTCTTGCTGCTTAGCAATAATGGTATGGGTTTAGGTTCTGCTGTGTGTACTGGTGGTTGACTGCCCCCCAGCCCAGAGTGTGCATGGAAAATTGTCTGGCAGCCTCCCTGACAGCAAGCAGTGATAGTGCCCATGAAGGGGACCTTGTTGGGCCCGCCCCTTTCACGGTTATCGCTTCTCGGCCTTTTGGCTAAGATCAAGTGTAGTATCTGTTCTTATCAGTTTAATATCTGATACGTCCCCTATCTGGGGACCATATATTAAATGGATTTTTGAGAACGGGGGCCGATTTCGAAGCTTGCTTCCGTCGCCCTATGCATTGACCCGATATGGCAGTATCTTCGGGTACAGTGCACCACCCCCTTACAGGGTTAAAAAGAAAGATTCCTACTTTCATTGCTACCTGCTTGCTGGCTAGCCAGCTAGCCAGCCCTGTGGGCCTTGCTGCTGCTGCTGCTGCAGCCAAAAAACAAAAGGTGGTGCTGCTGCTGCTTCTGCTTCTGCTTGTGTCTGGCCGCTGTTGGAGCGTCCAGGCACAGGACTTCTGCTGCTGCTGACTAAATGGCCTCCTTAATTGGATCATTTGAGTAGCCAGCACACCTGTGCAGGTAGGGCATGACATGATAGGCAGCTGCCTTGATAGCGGGTGGGTGCTGAATGTTCCTAATTGACAAAATAAGATTAATGCTTATGAAGAAATATAAAATCTCATCCCTTCCCCAATATCGCGCCACACCCCTACCCCTTAATTCCCTGGTTGAACTTGATGGACATATGTCTTTTTTCGACCGTACTAACTATGTAACTATGTAACATAACATGGGGGGGGGGGTCTCCTGGCTGTTCACACAGGTGTGTCATTGCTGTACATTGACCATGCATTGCTTCTGTGGTATTGCAAAGGCAAAGACAAATGCTTCCAGCCATCCATTGCACTAATGGATTGGTCATCAGCTGGCTGTCTATGTCCCGCATCAATATAGACCAAAGTACAGAGGGTTAGGCTATGCTATTGTGCACCTACCTGATGCATCAGAAGGTGCGAGGCCCTTGCTAAATTCTGTGCACAGACTTTGAGATCTATGCTTTAGACTGTATCTAAACCTGCTCCAACATGGACTGACATTCTGGCCTACTTTCAGCCGATGCGACTTGTCTGTCGCTGAACAGTCGCTTTTTATGTATTCAGCACCTATGTATAATGTTGTAAAAATGCTCTAGAAGCTAAAGTCGCAGAAATGTCACACATATTTGGCCTGCAACTTTCTGTGCGACAAATTCAGACAGGAAAAATCAGTATAAATCCTTAGAAAATTATCCCCCAGTGTCTCCATCTGCTGGCGGTATTGAATAAGCATTGCTGCACTGATGGGGTATGCATTAGACGAAAAAAAAGAAGAAAAAGAAGAATAATACGCCCAGAAAAGAGGCGAAAAGGAGAAAAACGTAAAAAAACGTGAAAAAAAAGTAAGAGGAAGAGAAGGGAAAAAAAGGTGGAAATGGGTTTAAAAGTGATTTCGGCGGAGAAATATATATATATATATATATATATATATATATATATATACGCGCACACACACACATATATATAAACGTATTCTCCGTTGAGATATTGCAGCCGCTGCTGTGTCCAGGCCCAGGAGCCTTAGCACTGTGCTGTGATGTCACTCAATACCACTGACATCACTAGGTGTAAACAACATCTCTCCTTTGCTGTGTATGTGACTATGGAGCTGTTTGGTGATGTCGTCTATTATGGCCTTCATAGAAGCAACAGGAGATTGTTGCATCCATCTAGAACCCTCAGAACTACAGTGCTATGATGTCACTCACTTCCACAGGCCTTGCAGAGTGTAAACAACAACAACCCAGCTTTGTTGTGTATGTAACCATAGGGATTTGTGATGTCACCTAGAACCTTCACAGCAGCGACAGCTTTATGAGGAGCATCAGCACTGCTCTGCCTGAGCAGAACCATCACCGCCATAGGTTGTCAAATAACCCGGGTTTAACCCACACAGGTAAGTCCAATGGGGTGCAGGCATGTCCTCTATGCTTACAGCTTCCCGTGGGTGTTGGTTTGATACCGTTTGGGGACAGCCAAGGAGGCATCTGCAGGCAACAAAGGTAGGTGTGTGCTTGTGTGTGTGTTTCCTATGCAGATCCTAAGCCCAGTGTCACATGCAAGTAGGAGGAGTAAGAAGGGTTCCTGGCAAATCCGGGTTATGGATTGCATTTAAAAAGGCCCCGTGGGAGTGCAATGGGCCCCTGTCTTGCTGCTTAGCAATAATGGTATGGGTTTAGGTTCTGCTGTGTGTACTGGTGGTTGACTGCCCCCCAGCCCAGAGTGTGCATGGAAAATTGTCTGGCAGCCTCCCTGACAGCAAGCAGTGATAGTGCCCATGAAGGGGACCTTGTTGGGCCCGCCCCTTTCACGGTTATCGCTTCTCGGCCTTTTGGCTAAGATCAAGTGTAGTATCTGTTCTTATCAGTTTAATATCTGATACGTCCCCTATCTGGGGACCATATATTAAATGGATTTTTGAGAACGGGGGCCGATTTCGAAGCTTGCTTCCGTCGCCCTATGCATTGACCCGATATGGCAGTATCTTCGGGTACAGTGCACCACCCCCTTACAGGGTTAAAAAGAAAGATTCCTACTTTCATTGCTACCTGCTTGCTGGCTAGCCAGCTAGCCAGCCCTGTGGGCCTTGCTGCTGCTGCTGCTGCAGCCAAAAAACAAAAGGTGGTGCTGCTGCTGCTTCTGCTTCTGCTTGTGTCTGGCCGCTGTTGGAGCGTCCAGGCACAGGACTTCTGCTGCTGCTGACTAAATGGCCTCCTTAATTGGATCATTTGAGTAGCCAGCACACCTGTGCAGGTAGGGCATGACATGATAGGCAGCTGCCTTGATAGCGGGTGGGTGCTGAATGTTCCTAATTGACAAAATAAGATTAATGCTTATGAAGAAATATAAAATCTCATCCCTTCCCCAATATCGCGCCACACCCCTACCCCTTAATTTCCTGGTTGAACTTGATGGACATATGTCTTTTTTCGACCGTACTAACTATGTAACTATGTAACATAACATGGGGGGGGGGGGGTCTCCTGGCTGTTCACACAGGTGTGTCATTGCTGTACATTGACCATGCATTGCTTCTGTGGTATTGCAAAGGCAAAGACAAATGCTTCCAGCCATCCATTGCACTAATGGATTGGTCATCAGCTGGCTGTCTATGTCCCGCATCAATATAGACCAAAGTACAGAGGGTTAGGCTATGCTATTGTGCACCTACCTGATGCATCAGAAGGTGCGAGGCCCTTGCTAAATTCTGTGCACAGACTTTGAGATCTATGCTTTAGACTGTATCTAAACCTGCTCCAACATGGACTGACATTCTGGCCTACTTTCAGCCGATGCGACTTGTCTGTCGCTGAACAGTCGCTTTTTATGTATTCAGCACCTATGTATAATGTTGTAAAAATGCTCTAGAAGCTAAAGTCGCAGAAATGTCACACATATTTGGCCTGCAACTTTCTGTGCGACAAATTCAGACAGGAAAAATCAGTATAAATCCTTAGAAAATTATCCCCCAGTGTCTCCATCTGCTGGCGGTATTGAATAAGCATTGCTGCACTGATGGGGTATGCATTAGACGAAAAAAAAGAAGAAAAAGAAGAATAATACGCCCAGAAAAGAGGCGAAAAGGAGAAAAACGTAAAAAAACGTGAAAAAAAAGTAAGAGGAAGAGAAGGGAAAAAAAGGTGGAAATGGGTTTAAAAGTGATTTCGGCGGAGAATATATATATATATATATATATATATATATATATATATATATATATACGCGCACACACACACATATATATAAACGTATTCTCCGTTGAGATATTGCAGCCGCTGCTGTGTCCAGGCCCAGGAGCCTTAGCACTGTGCTGTGATGTCACTCAATACCACTGACATCACTAGGTGTAAACAACATCTCTCCTTTGCTGTGTATGTGACTATGGAGCTGTTTGGTGATGTCGTCTATTATGGCCTTCATAGAAGCAACAGGAGATTGTTGCATCCATCTAGAACCCTCAGAACTACAGTGCTATGATGTCACTCACTTCCACAGGCCTTGCAGAGTGTAAACAACAACAACCCAGCTTTGTTGTGTATGTAACCATAGGGATTTGTGATGTCACCTAGAACCTTCACAGCAGCGACAGCTTTATGAGGAGCATCAGCACTGCTCTGCCTGAGCAGAACCATCACCGCCATAGGTTGTCAAATAACCCGGGTTTAACCCACACAGGTAAGTCCAATGGGGTGCAGGCATGTCCTCTATGCTTACAGCTTCCCGTGGGTGTTGGTTTGATACCGTTTGGGGACAGCCAAGGAGGCATCTGCAGGCAACAAAGGTAGGTGTGTGCTTGTGTGTGTGTTTCCTATGCAGATCCTAAGCCCAGTGTCACATGCAAGTAGGAGGAGTAAGAAGGGTTCCTGGCAAATCCGGGTTATGGATTGCATTTAAAAAGGCCCCGTGGGAGTGCAATGGGCCCCTGTCTTGCTGCTTAGCAATAATGGTATGGGTTTAGGTTCTGCTGTGTGTACTGGTGGTTGACTGCCCCCCAGCCCAGAGTGTGCATGGAAAATTGTCTGGCAGCCTCCCTGACAGCAAGCAGTGATAGTGCCCATGAAGGGGACCTTGTTGGGCCCGCCCCTTTCACGGTTATCGCTTCTCGGCCTTTTGGCTAAGATCAAGTGTAGTATCTGTTCTTATCAGTTTAATCTGATACGTCCCCTATCTGGGGACCATATATTAAATGGATTTTTGAGAACGGGGGCCGATTTCGAAGCTTGCTTCCGTCGCCCTATGCATTGACCCGATATGGCAGTATCTTCGGGTACAGTGCACCACCCCCTTACAGGGTTAAAAAGAAAGATTCCTACTTTCATTGCTACCTGCTTGCTGGCTAGCCAGCTAGCCAGCCCTGTGGGCCTTGCTGCTGCTGCTGCTGCAGCCAAAAAACAAAAGGTGGTGCTGCTGCTGCTTCTGCTTCTGCTTGTGTCTGGCCGCTGTTGGAGCGTCCAGGCACAGGACTTCTGCTGCTGCTGACTAAATGGCCTCCTTAATTGGATCATTTGAGTAGCCAGCACACCTGTGCAGGTAGGGCATGACATGATAGGCAGCTGCCTTGATAGCGGGTGGGTGCTGAATGTTCCTAATTGACAAAATAAGATTAATGCTTATGAAGAAATATAAAATCTCATCCCTTCCCCAATATCGCGCCACACCCCTACCCCTTAATTCCCTGGTTGAACTTGATGGACATATGTCTTTTTTCGACCGTACTAACTATGTAACTATGTAACATAACATGGGGGGGGGGGGTCTCCTGGCTGTTCACACAGGTGTGTCATTGCTGTACATTGACCATGCATTGCTTCTGTGGTATTGCAAAGGCAAAGACAAATGCTTCCAGCCATCCATTGCACTAATGGATTGGTCATCAGCTGGCTGTCTATGTCCCGCATCAATATAGACCAAAGTACAGAGGGTTAGGCTATGCTATTGTGCACCTACCTGATGCATCAGAAGGTGCGAGGCCCTTGCTAAATTCTGTGCACAGACTTTGAGATCTATGCTTTAGACTGTATCTAAACCTGCTCCAACATGGACTGACATTCTGGCCTACTTTCAGCCGATGCGACTTGTCTGTCGCTGAACAGTCGCTTTTTATGTATTCAGCACCTATGTATAATGTTGTAAAAATGCTCTAGAAGCTAAAGTCGCAGAAATGTCACACATATTTGGCCTGCAACTTTCTGTGCGACAAATTCAGACAGGAAAAATCAGTATAAATCCTTAGAAAATTATCCCCCAGTGTCTCCATCTGCTGGCGGTATTGAATAAGCATTGCTGCACTGATGGGGTATGCATTAGACGAAAAAAAAGAAGAAAAAGAAGAATAATACGCCCAGAAAAGAGGCGAAAAGGAGAAAAACGTAAAAAAACGTGAAAAAAAAGTAAGAGGAAGAGAAGGGAAAAAAAGGTGGAAATGGGTTTAAAAGTGATTTCGGCGGAGAAATATATATATATATATATATATATATATATATATATATATATATATACGCGCACACACACACATATATATAAACGTATTCTCCGTTGAGATATTGCAGCCGCTGCTGTGTCCAGGCCCAGGAGCCTTAGCACTGTGCTGTGATGTCACTCAATACCACTGACATCACTAGGTGTAAACAACATCTCTCCTTTGCTGTGTATGTGACTATGGAGCTGTTTGGTGATGTCGTCTATTATGGCCTTCATAGAAGCAACAGGAGATTGTTGCATCCATCTAGAACCCTCAGAACTACAGTGCTATGATGTCACTCACTTCCACAGGCCTTGCAGAGTGTAAACAACAACAACCCAGCTTTGTTGTGTATGTAACCATAGGGATTTGTGATGTCACCTAGAACCTTCACAGCAGCGACAGCTTTATGAGGAGCATCAGCACTGCTCTGCCTGAGCAGAACCATCACCGCCATAGGTTGTCAAATAACCCGGGTTTAACCCACACAGGTAAGTCCAATGGGGTGCAGGCATGTCCTCTATGCTTACAGCTTCCCGTGGGTGTTGGTTTGATACCGTTTGGGGACAGCCAAGGAGGCATCTGCAGGCAACAAAGGTAGGTGTGTGCTTGTGTGTGTGTTTCCTATGCAGATCCTAAGCCCAGTGTCACATGCAAGTAGGAGGAGTAAGAAGGGTTCCTGGCAAATCCGGGTTATGGATTGCATTTAAAAAGGCCCCGTGGGAGTGCAATGGGCCCCTGTCTTGCTGCTTAGCAATAATGGTATGGGTTTAGGTTCTGCTGTGTGTACTGGTGGTTGACTGCCCCCCAGCCCAGAGTGTGCATGGAAAATTGTCTGGCAGCCTCCCTGACAGCAAGCAGTGATAGTGCCCATGAAGGGGACCTTGTTGGGCCCGCCCCTTTCACGGTTATCGCTTCTCGGCCTTTTGGCTAAGATCAAGTGTAGTATCTGTTCTTATCAGTTTAATATCTGATACGTCCCCTATCTGGGGACCATATATTAAATGGATTTTTGAGAACGGGGGCCGATTTCGAAGCTTGCTTCCGTCGCCCTATGCATTGACCCGATATGGCAGTATCTTCGGGTACAGTGCACCACCCCCTTACAGGGTTAAAAAGAAAGATTCCTACTTTCATTGCTACCTGCTTGCTGGCTAGCCAGCTAGCCAGCCCTGTGGGCCTTGCTGCTGCTGCTGCTGCAGCCAAAAAACAAAAGGTGGTGCTGCTGCTGCTTCTGCTTCTGCTTGTGTCTGGCCGCTGTTGGAGCGTCCAGGCACAGGACTTCTGCTGCTGCTGACTAAATGGCCTCCTTAATTGGATCATTTGAGTAGCCAGCACACCTGTGCAGGTAGGGCATGACATGATAGGCAGCTGCCTTGATAGCGGGTGGGTGCTGAATGTTCCTAATTGACAAAATAAGATTAATGCTTATGAAGAAATATAAAATCTCATCCCTTCCCCAATATCGCGCCACACCCCTACCCCTTAATTTCCTGGTTGAACTTGATGGACATATGTCTTTTTTCGACCGTACTAACTATGTAACTATGTAACATAACATGGGGGGGGGGGGTCTCCTGGCTGTTCACACAGGTGTGTCATTGCTGTACATTGACCATGCATTGCTTCTGTGGTATTGCAAAGGCAAAGACAAATGCTTCCAGCCATCCATTGCACTAATGGATTGGTCATCAGCTGGCTGTCTATGTCCCGCATCAATATAGACCAAAGTACAGAGGGTTAGGCTATGCTATTGTGCACCTACCTGATGCATCAGAAGGTGCGAGGCCCTTGCTAAATTCTGTGCACAGACTTTGAGATCTATGCTTTAGACTGTATCTAAACCTGCTCCAACATGGACTGACATTCTGGCCTACTTTCAGCCGATGCGACTTGTCTGTCGCTGAACAGTCGCTTTTTATGTATTCAGCACCTATGTATAATGTTGTAAAAATGCTCTAGAAGCTAAAGTCGCAGAAATGTCACACATATTTGGCCTGCAACTTTCTGTGCGACAAATTCAGACAGGAAAAATCAGTATAAATCCTTAGAAAATTATCCCCCAGTGTCTCCATCTGCTGGCGGTATTGAATAAGCATTGCTGCACTGATGGGGTATGCATTAGCGAAAAAAAAGAAGAAAAAGAAGAATAATACGCCCAGAAAAGAGGCGAAAAGGAGAAAAACGTAAAAAAACGTGAAAAAAAAGTAAGAGGAAGAGAAGGGAAAAAAAGGTGGAAATGGGTTTAAAAGTGATTTCGGCGGAGAAATATATATATATATATATATATATATATATATATATATATATATATACGCGCACACACACACATATATATAAACGTATTCTCCGTTGAGATATTGCAGCCGCTGCTGTGTCCAGGCCCAGGAGCCTTAGCACTGTGCTGTGATGTCACTCAATACCACTGACATCACTAGGTGTAAACAACATCTCTCCTTTGCTGTGTATGTGACTATGGAGCTGTTTGGTGATGTCGTCTATTATGGCCTTCATAGAAGCAACAGGAGATTGTTGCATCCATCTAGAACCCTCAGAACTACAGTGCTATGATGTCACTCACTTCCACAGGCCTTGCAGAGTGTAAACAACAACAACCCAGCTTTGTTGTGTATGTAACCATAGGGATTTGTGATGTCACCTAGAACCTTCACAGCAGCGACAGCTTTATGAGGAGCATCAGCACTGCTCTGCCTGAGCAGAACCATCACCGCCATAGGTTGTCAAATAACCCGGGTTTAACCCACACAGGTAAGTCCAATGGGGTGCAGGCATGTCCTCTATGCTTACAGCTTCCCGTGGGTGTTGGTTTGATACCGTTTGGGGACAGCCAAGGAGGCATCTGCAGGCAACAAAGGTAGGTGTGTGCTTGTGTGTGTGTTTCCTATGCAGATCCTAAGCCCAGTGTCACATGCAAGTAGGAGGAGTAAGAAGGGTTCCTGGCAAATCCGGGTTATGGATTGCATTTAAAAAGGCCCCGTGGGAGTGCAATGGGCCCCTGTCTTGCTGCTTAGCAATAATGGTATGGGTTTAGGTTCTGCTGTGTGTACTGGTGGTTGACTGCCCCCCAGCCCAGAGTGTGCATGGAAAATTGTCTGGCAGCCTCCCTGACAGCAAGCAGTGATAGTGCCCATGAAGGGGACCTTGTTGGGCCCGCCCCTTTCACGGTTATCGCTTCTCGGCCTTTTGGCTAAGATCAAGTGTAGTATCTGTTCTTATCAGTTTAATATCTGATACGTCCCCTATCTGGGGACCATATATTAAATGGATTTTTGAGAACGGGGGCCGATTTCGAAGCTTGCTTCCGTCGCCCTATGCATTGACCCGATATGGCAGTATCTTCGGGTACAGTGCACCACCCCCTTACAGGGTTAAAAAGAAAGATTCCTACTTTCATTGCTACCTGCTTGCTGGCTAGCCAGCTAGCCAGCCCTGTGGGCCTTGCTGCTGCTGCTGCTGCAGCCAAAAAACAAAAGGTGGTGCTGCTGCTGCTTCTGCTTCTGCTTGTGTCTGGCCGCTGTTGGAGCGTCCAGGCACAGGACTTCTGCTGCTGCTGACTAAATGGCCTCCTTAATTGGATCATTTGAGTAGCCAGCACACCTGTGCAGGTAGGGCATGACATGATAGGCAGCTGCCTTGATAGCGGGTGGGTGCTGAATGTTCCTAATTGACAAAATAAGATTAATGCTTATGAAGAAATATAAAATCTCATCCCTTCCCCAATATCGCGCCACACCCCTACCCCTTAATTCCCTGGTTGAACTTGATGGACATATGTCTTTTTTCGACCGTACTAACTATGTAACTATGTAACATAACATGGGGGGGGGGGTCTCCTGGCTGTTCACACAGGTGTGTCATTGCTGTACATTGACCATGCATTGCTTCTGTGGTATTGCAAAGGCAAAGACAAATGCTTCCAGCCATCCATTGCACTAATGGATTGGTCATCAGCTGGCTGTCTATGTCCCGCATCAATATAGACCAAAGTACAGAGGGTTAGGCTATGCTATTGTGCACCTACCTGATGCATCAGAAGGTGCGAGGCCCTTGCTAAATTCTGTGCACAGACTTTGAGATCTATGCTTTAGACTGTATCTAAACCTGCTCCAACATGGACTGACATTCTGGCCTACTTTCAAGCCGATGCGACTTGTCTGTCGCTGAACAGTCGCTTTTTATGTATTCAGCACCTATGTATAATGTTGTAAAAATGCTCTAGAAGCTAAAGTCGCAGAAATGTCACACATATTTGGCCTGCAACTTTCTGTGCGACAAATTCAGACAGGAAAAATCAGTATAAATCCTTAGAAAATTATCCCCCAGTGTCTCCATCTGCTGGCGGTATTGAATAAGCATTGCTGCACTGATGGGGTATGCATTAGACGAAAAAAAAGAAGAAAAAGAAGAATAATACGCCCAGAAAAGAGGCGAAAAGGAGAAAAACGTAAAAAAACGTGAAAAAAAAGTAAGAGGAAGAGAAGGGAAAAAAAGGTGGAAATGGGTTTAAAAGTGATTTCGGCGGAGAAATATATATATATATATATATATATATATATATATATATATATATACGCGCACACACACACATATATATAAACGTATTCTCCGTTGAGATATTGCAGCCGCTGCTGTGTCCAGGCCCAGGAGCCTTAGCACTGTGCTGTGATGTCACTCAATACCACTGACATCACTAGGTGTAAACAACATCTCTCCTTTGCTGTGTATGTGACTATGGAGCTGTTTGGTGATGTCGTCTATTATGGCCTTCATAGAAGCAACAGGAGATTGTTGCATCCATCTAGAACCCTCAGAACTACAGTGCTATGATGTCACTCACTTCCACAGGCCTTGCAGAGTGTAAACAACAACAACCCAGCTTTGTTGTGTATGTAACCATAGGGATTTGTGATGTCACCTAGAACCTTCACAGCAGCGACAGCTTTATGAGGAGCATCAGCACTGCTCTGCCTGAGCAGAACCATCACCGCCATAGGTTGTCAAATAACCCGGGTTTAACCCACACAGGTAAGTCCAATGGGGTGCAGGCATGTCCTCTATGCTTACAGCTTCCCGTGGGTGTTGGTTTGATACCGTTTGGGGACAGCCAAGGAGGCATCTGCAGGCAACAAAGGTAGGTGTGTGCTTGTGTGTGTGTTTCCTATGCAGATCCTAAGCCCAGTGTCACATGCAAGTAGGAGGAGTAAGAAGGGTTCCTGGCAAATCCGGGTTATGGATTGCATTTAAAAAGGCCCCGTGGGAGTGCAATGGGCCCCTGTCTTGCTGCTTAGCAATAATGGTATGGGTTTAGGTTCTGCTGTGTGTACTGGTGGTTGACTGCCCCCCAGCCCAGAGTGTGCATGGAAAATTGTCTGGCAGCCTCCCTGACAGCAAGCAGTGATAGTGCCCATGAAGGGGACCTTGTTGGGCCCGCCCCTTTCACGGTTATCGCTTCTCGGCCTTTTGGCTAAGATCAAGTGTAGTATCTGTTCTTATCAGTTTAATATCTGATACGTCCCCTATCTGGGGACCATATATTAAATGGATTTTTGAGACGGGGGCCGATTTCGAAGCTTGCTTCCGTCGCCCTATGCATTGACCCGATATGGCAGTATCTTCGGGTACAGTGCACCACCCCCTTACAGGGTTAAAAAGAAAGATTCCTACTTTCATTGCTACCTGCTTGCTGGCTAGCCAGCTAGCCAGCCCTGTGGGCCTTGCTGCTGCTGCTGCTGCAGCCAAAAAACAAAAGGTGGTGCTGCTGCTGCTTCTGCTTCTGCTTGTGTCTGGCCGCTGTTGGAGCGTCCAGGCACAGGACTTCTGCTGCTGCTGACTAAATGGCCTCCTTAATTGGATCATTTGAGTAGCCAGCACACCTGTGCAGGTAGGGCATGACATGATAGGCAGCTGCCTTGATAGCGGGTGGGTGCTGAATGTTCCTAATTGACAAAATAAGATTAATGCTTATGAAGAAATATAAAATCTCATCCCTTCCCCAATATCGCGCCACACCCCTACCCCTTAATTCCCTGGTTGAACTTGATGGACATATGTCTTTTTTCGACCGTACTAACTATGTAACTATGTAACATAACATGGGGGGGGGGGGGTCTCCTGGCTGTTCACACAGGTGTGTCATTGCTGTACATTGACCATGCATTGCTTCTGTGGTATTGCAAAGGCAAAGACAAATGCTTCCAGCCATCCATTGCACTAATGGATTGGTCATCAGCTGGCTGTCTATGTCCCGCATCAATATAGACCAAAGTACAGAGGGTTAGGCTATGCTATTGTGCACCTACCTGATGCATCAGAAGGTGCGAGGCCCTTGCTAAATTCTGTGCACAGACTTTGAGATCTATGCTTTAGACTGTATCTAAACCTGCTCCAACATGGACTGACATTCTGGCCTACTTTCAGCCGATGCGACTTGTCTGTCGCTGAACAGTCGCTTTTTATGTATTCAGCACCTATGTATAATGTTGTAAAAATGCTCTAGAAGCTAAAGTCGCAGAAATGTCACACATATTTGGCCTGCAACTTTCTGTGCGACAAATTCAGACAGGAAAAATCAGTATAAATCCTTAGAAAATTATCCCCCAGTGTCTCCATCTGCTGGCGGTATTGAATAAGCATTGCTGCACTGATGGGGTATGCATTAGACGAAAAAAAAGAAGAAAAAGAAGAATAATACGCCCAGAAAAGAGGCGAAAAGGAGAAAAACGTAAAAAAACGTGAAAAAAAAGTAAGAGGAAGAGAAGGGAAAAAAAGGTGGAAATGGGTTTAAAAGTGATTTCGGCGGAGAAATATATATATATATATATATATATATATATATATATATATATATATATATACGCGCACACACACACATATATATAAACGTATTCTCCGTTGAGATATTGCAGCCGCTGCTGTGTCCAGGCCCAGGAGCCTTAGCACTGTGCTGTGATGTCACTCAATACCACTGACATCACTAGGTGTAAACAACATCTCTCCTTTGCTGTGTATGTGACTATGGAGCTGTTTGGTGATGTCGTCTATTATGGCCTTCATAGAAGCAACAGGAGATTGTTGCATCCATCTAGAACCCTCAGAACTACAGTGCTATGATGTCACTCACTTCCACAGGCCTTGCAGAGTGTAAACAACAACAACCCAGCTTTGTTGTGTATGTAACCATAGGGATTTGTGATGTCACCTAGAACCTTCACAGCAGCGACAGCTTTATGAGGAGCATCAGCACTGCTCTGCCTGAGCAGAACCATCACCGCCATAGGTTGTCAAATAACCCGGGTTTAACCCACACAGGTAAGTCCAATGGGGTGCAGGCATGTCCTCTATGCTTACAGCTTCCCGTGGGTGTTGGTTTGATACCGTTTGGGGACAGCCAAGGAGGCATCTGCAGGCAACAAAGGTAGGTGTGTGCTTGTGTGTGTGTTTCCTATGCAGATCCTAAGCCCAGTGTCACATGCAAGTAGGAGGAGTAAGAAGGGTTCCTGGCAAATCCGGGTTATGGATTGCATTTAAAAAGGCCCCGTGGGAGTGCAATGGGCCCCTGTCTTGCTGCTTAGCAATAATGGTATGGGTTTAGGTTCTGCTGTGTGTACTGGTGGTTGACTGCCCCCCAGCCCAGAGTGTGCATGGAAAATTGTCTGGCAGCCTCCCTGACAGCAAGCAGTGATAGTGCCCATGAAGGGGACCTTGTTGGGCCCGCCCCTTTCACGGTTATCGCTTCTCGGCCTTTTGGCTAAGATCAAGTGTAGTATCTGTTCTTATCAGTTTAATATCTGATACGTCCCCTATCTGGGGACCATATATTAAATGGATTTTTGAGAACGGGGGCCGATTTCGAAGCTTGCTTCCGTCGCCCTATGCATTGACCCGATATGGCAGTATCTTCGGGTACAGTGCACCACCCCCTTACAGGGTTAAAAAGAAAGATTCCTACTTTCATTGCTACCTGCTTGCTGGCTAGCCAGCTAGCCAGCCCTGTGGGCCTTGCTGCTGCTGCTGCTGCAGCCAAAAAACAAAAGGTGGTGCTGCTGCTGCTTCTGCTTCTGCTTGTGTCTGGCCGCTGTTGGAGCGTCCAGGCACAGGACTTCTGCTGCTGCTGACTAAATGGCCTCCTTAATTGGATCATTTGAGTAGCCAGCACACCTGTGCAGGTAGGGCATGACATGATAGGCAGCTGCCTTGATAGCGGGTGGGTGCTGAATGTTCCTAATTGACAAAATAAGATTAATGCTTATGAAGAAATATAAAATCTCATCCCTTCCCCAATATCGCGCCACACCCCTACCCCTTAATTCCCTGGTTGAACTTGATGGACATATGTCTTTTTTCGACCGTACTAACTATGTAACTATGTAACATAACATGGGGGGGGTCTCCTGGCTGTTCACACAGGTGTGTCATTGCTGTACATTGACCATGCATTGCTTCTGTGGTATTGCAAAGGCAAAGACAAATGCTTCCAGCCATCCATTGCACTAATGGATTGGTCATCAGCTGGCTGTCTATGTCCCGCATCAATATAGACCAAAGTACAGAGGGTTAGGCTATGCTATTGTGCACCTACCTGATGCATCAGAAGGTGCGAGGCCCTTGCTAAATTCTGTGCACAGACTTTGAGATCTATGCTTTAGACTGTATCTAAACCTGCTCCAACATGGACTGACATTCTGGCCTACTTTCAGCCGATGCAACTTGTCTGTCGCTGAACAGTCGCTTTTTATGTATTCAGCACCTATGTATAATGTTGTAAAAATGCTCTAGAAGCTAAAGTCGCAGAAATGTCACACATATTTGGCCTGCAACTTTCTGTGCGACAAATTCAGACAGGAAAAATCAGTATAAATCCTTAGAAAATTATCCCCCAGTGTCTCCATCTGCTGGCGGTATTGAATAAGCATTGCTGCACTGATGGGGTATGCATTAGACGAAAAAAAAGAAGAAAAAGAAGAATAATACGCCCAGAAAAGAGGCGAAAAGGAGAAAAACGTAAAAAAACGTGAAAAAAAAGTAAGAGGAAGAGAAGGGAAAAAAAGGTGGAAATGGGTTTAAAAGTGATTTCGGCGGAGAAATATATATATATATATATATATATATATATATATATATATATACGCGCACACACACACATATATATAAACGTATTCTCCGTTGAGATATTGCAGCCGCTGCTGTGTCCAGGCCCAGGAGCCTTAGCACTGTGCTGTGATGTCACTCAATACCACTGACATCACTAGGTGTAAACAACATCTCTCCTTTGCTGTGTATGTGACTATGGAGCTGTTTGGTGATGTCGTCTATTATGGCCTTCATAGAAGCAACAGGAGATTGTTGCATCCATCTAGAACCCTCAGAACTACAGTGCTATGATGTCACTCACTTCCACAGGCCTTGCAGAGTGTAAACAACAACAACCCAGCTTTGTTGTGTATGTAACCATAGGGATTTGTGATGTCACCTAGAACCTTCACAGCAGCGACAGCTTTATGAGGAGCATCAGCACTGCTCTGCCTGAGCAGAACCATCACCGCCATAGGTTGTCAAATAACCCGGGTTTAACCCACACAGGTAAGTCCAATGGGGTGCAGGCATGTCCTCTATGCTTACAGCTTCCCGTGGGTGTTGGTTTGATACCGTTTGGGGACAGCCAAGGAGGCATCTGCAGGCAACAAAGGTAGGTGTGTGCTTGTGTGTGTGTTTCCTATGCAGATCCTAAGCCCAGTGTCACATGCAAGTAGGAGGAGTAAGAAGGGTTCCTGGCAAATCCGGGTTATGGATTGCATTTAAAAAGGCCCCGTGGGAGTGCAATGGGCCCCTGTCTTGCTGCTTAGCAATAATGGTATGGGTTTAGGTTCTGCTGTGTGTACTGGTGGTTGACTGCCCCCCAGCCCAGAGTGTGCATGGAAAATTGTCTGGCAGCCTCCCTGACAGCAAGCAGTGATAGTGCCCATGAAGGGGACCTTGTTGGGCCCGCCCCTTTCACGGTTATCGCTTCTCGGCCTTTTGGCTAAGATCAAGTGTAGTATCTGTTCTTATCAGTTTAATATCTGATACGTCCCCTATCTGGGGACCATATATTAAATGGATTTTTGAGAACGGGGGCCGATTTCGAAGCTTGCTTCCGTCGCCCTATGCATTGACCCGATATGGCAGTATCTTCGGGTACAGTGCACCACCCCCTTACAGGGTTAAAAAGAAAGATTCCTACTTTCATTGCTACCTGCTTGCTGGCTAGCCAGCTAGCCAGCCCTGTGGGCCTTGCTGCTGCTGCAGCCAAAAAACAAGAGGTGGTGCTGCTGCTGCTTCTGCTTCTGCTTGTGTCTGGCCGCTGTTGGAGCGTCCAGGCACAGGACTTCTGCTGCTGCTGACTAAATGGCCTCCTTAATTGGATCATTTGAGTAGCCAGCACACCTGTGCAGGTAGGGCATGACATGATAGGCAGCTGCCTTGATAGCGGGTGGGTGCTGAATGTTCCTAATTGACAAAATAAGATTAATGCTTATGAAGAAATATAAAATCTCATCCCTTCCCCAATATCGCGCCACACCCCTACCCCTTAATTCCCTGGTTGAACTTGATGGACATATGTCTTTTTTCGACCGTACTAACTATGTAACTATGTAACATAACATGGGGGGGGGGGGTCTCCTGGCTGTTCACACAGGTGTGTCATTGCTGTACATTGACCATGCATTGCTTCTGTGGTATTGCAAAGGCAAAGACAAATGCTTCCAGCCATCCATTGCACTAATGGATTGGTCATCAGCTGGCTGTCTATGTCCCGCATCAATATAGACCAAAGTACAGAGGGTTAGGCTATGCTATTGTGCACCTACCTGATGCATCAGAAGGTGCGAGGCCCTTGCTAAATTCTGTGCACAGACTTTGAGATCTATGCTTTAGACTGTATCTAAACCTGCTCCAACATGGACTGACATTCTGGCCTACTTTCAGCCGATGCGACTTGTCTGTCGCTGAACAGTCGCTTTTTATGTATTCAGCACCTATGTATAATGTTGTAAAAATGCTCTAGAAGCTAAAGTCGCAGAAATGTCACACATATTTGGCCTGCAACTTTCTGTGCGACAAATTCAGACAGGAAAAATCAGTATAAATCCTTAGAAAATTATCCCCCAGTGTCTCCATCTGCTGGCGGTATTGAATAAGCATTGCTGCACTGATGGGGTATGCATTAGACGAAAAAAAAGAAGAAAAAGAAGAATAATACGCCCAGAAAAGAGGCGAAAAGGAGAAAAACGTAAAAAAACGTGAAAAAAAAGTAAGAGGAAGAGAAGGGAAAAAAAGGTGGAAATGGGTTTAAAAGTGATTTCGGCGGAGAAATATATATATATATATATATATATATATATATATATATATATATATATATATACGCGCACACACACACATATATATAAACGTATTCTCCGTTGAGATATTGCAGCCGCTGCTGTGTCCAGGCCCAGGAGCCTTAGCACTGTGCTGTGATGTCACTCAATACCACTGACATCACTAGGTGTAAACAACATCTCTCCTTTGCTGTGTATGTGACTATGGAGCTGTTTGGTGATGTCGTCTATTATGGCCTTCATAGAAGCAACAGGAGATTGTTGCATCCATCTAGAACCCTCAGAACTACAGTGCTATGATGTCACTCACTTCCACAGGCCTTGCAGAGTGTAAACAACAACAACCCAGCTTTGTTGTGTATGTAACCATAGGGATTTGTGATGTCACCTAGAACCTTCACAGCAGCGACAGCTTTATGAGGAGCATCAGCACTGCTCTGCCTGAGCAGAACCATCACCGCCATAGGTTGTCAAATAACCCGGGTTTAACCCACACAGGTAAGTCCAATGGGGTGCAGGCATGTCCTCTATGCTTACAGCTTCCCGTGGGTGTTGGTTTGATACCGTTTGGGGACAGCCAAGGAGGCATCTGCAGGCAACAAAGGTAGGTGTGTGCTTGTGTGTGTGTTTCCTATGCAGATCCTAAGCCCAGTGTCACATGCAAGTAGGAGGAGTAAGAAGGGTTCCTGGCAAATCCGGGTTATGGATTGCATTTAAAAAGGCCCCGTGGGAGTGCAATGGGCCCCTGTCTTGCTGCTTAGCAATAATGGTATGGGTTTAGGTTCTGCTGTGTGTACTGGTGGTTGACTGCCCCCCAGCCCAGAGTGTGCATGGAAAATTGTCTGGCAGCCTCCCTGACAGCAAGCAGTGATAGTGCCCATGAAGGGGACCTTGTTGGGCCCGCCCCTTTCACGGTTATCGCTTCTCGGCCTTTTGGCTAAGATCAAGTGTAGTATCTGTTCTTATCAGTTTAATATCTGATACGTCCCCTATCTGGGGACCATATATTAAATGGATTTTTGAGAACGGGGGCCGATTTCGAAGCTTGCTTCCGTCGCCCTATGCATTGACCCGATATGGCAGTATCTTCGGGTACAGTGCACCACCCCCTTACAGGGTTAAAAAGAAAGATTCCTACTTTCATTGCTACCTGCTTGCTGGCTAGCCAGCTAGCCAGCCCTGTGGGCCTTGCTGCTGCTGCTGCTGCAGCCAAAAAACAAAAGGTGGTGCTGCTGCTGCTGCTTCTGCTTCTGCTTGTGTCTGGCCGCTGTTGGAGCGTCCAGGCACAGGACTTCTGCTGCTGCTGACTAAATGGCCTCCTTAATTGGATCATTTGAGTAGCCAGCACACCTGTGCAGGTAGGGCATGACATGATAGGCAGCTGCCTTGATAGCGGGTGGGTGCTGAATGTTCCTAATTGACAAAATAAGATTAATGCTTATGAAGAAATATAAAATCTCATCCCTTCCCCAATATCGCGCCACACCCCTACCCCTTAATTCCCTGGTTGAACTTGATGGACATATGTCTTTTTTCGACCGTACTAACTATGTAACTATGTAACATAACATGGGGGGGGGGGGGTCTCCTGGCTGTTCACACAGGTGTGTCATTGCTGTACATTGACCATGCATTGCTTCTGTGGTATTGCAAAGGCAAAGACAAATGCTTCCAGCCATCCATTGCACTAATGGATTGGTCATCAGCTGGCTGTCTATGTCCCGCATCAATATAGACCAAAGTACAGAGGGTTAGGCTATGCTATTGTGCACCTACCTGATGCATCAGAAGGTGCGAGGCCCTTGCTAAATTCTGTGCACAGACTTTGAGATCTATGCTTTAGACTGTATCTAAACCTGCTCCAACATGGACTGACATTCTGGCCTACTTTCAGCCGATGCGACTTGTCTGTCGCTGAACAGTCGCTTTTTATGTATTCAGCACCTATGTATAATGTTGTAAAAATGCTCTAGAAGCTAAAGTCGCAGAAATGTCACACATATTTGGCCTGCAACTTTCTGTGCGACAAATTCAGACAGGAAAAATCAGTATAAATCCTTAGAAAATTATCCCCCAGTGTCTCCATCTGCTGGCGGTATTGAATAAGCATTGCTGCACTGATGGGGTATGCATTAGACGAAAAAAAAGAAGAAAAAGAAGAATAATACGCCCAGAAAAGAGGCGAAAAGGAGAAAAACGTAAAAAAACGTGAAAAAAAAGTAAGAGGAAGAGAAGGGAAAAAAAGGTGGAAATGGGTTTAAAAGTGATTTCGGCGGAGAAATATATATATATATATATATATATATATATATATATATATATATATACGCGCACACACACACATATATATAAACGTATTCTCCGTTGAGATATTGCAGCCGCTGCTGTGTCCAGGCCCAGGAGCCTTAGCACTGTGCTGTGATGTCACTCAATACCACTGACATCACTAGGTGTAAACAACATCTCTCCTTTGCTGTGTATGTGACTATGGAGCTGTTTGGTGATGTCGTCTATTATGGCCTTCATAGAAGCAACAGGAGATTGTTGCATCCATCTAGAACCCTCAGAACTACAGTGCTATGATGTCACTCACTTCCACAGGCCTTGCAGAGTGTAAACAACAACAACCCAGCTTTGTTGTGTATGTAACCATAGGGATTTGTGATGTCACCTAGAACCTTCACAGCAGCGACAGCTTTATGAGGAGCATCAGCACTGCTCTGCCTGAGCAGAACCATCACCGCCATAGGTTGTCAAATAACCCGGGTTTAACCCACACAGGTAAGTCCAATGGGGTGCAGGCATGTCCTCTATGCTTACAGCTTCCCGTGGGTGTTGGTTTGATACCGTTTGGGGACAGCCAAGGAGGCATCTGCAGGCAACAAAGGTAGGTGTGTGCTTGTGTGTGTGTTTCCTATGCAGATCCTAAGCCCAGTGTCACATGCAAGTAGGAGGAGTAAGAAGGGTTCCTGGCAAATCCGGGTTATGGATTGCATTTAAAAAGGCCCCGTGGGAGTGCAATGGGCCCCTGTCTTGCTGCTTAGCAATAATGGTATGGGTTTAGGTTCTGCTGTGTGTACTGGTGGTTGACTGCCCCCCAGCCCAGAGTGTGCATGGAAAATTGTCTGGCAGCCTCCCTGACAGCAAGCAGTGATAGTGCCCATGAAGGGGACCTTGTTGGGCCCGCCCCTTTCACGGTTATCGCTTCTCGGCCTTTTGGCTAAGATCAAGTGTAGTATCTGTTCTTATCAGTTTTCATGCTGGTGGGGATGGGTGCTGCATGGAGGATGCAGGTGTACCAGGGCTTTCCGGGGCTGGTTCTGAGGAATCAGCTCGACGGCTGCCCCGATGTGACCTGTTCCCTCCGGGTCTCGCCATGAGGCTGAGAGGGTCTAGAGCCGAGGTACTTTTGTGCCTCGGGGAGTGGTGACCCCGAGGTGCCGAAACTCACTGGGAGAATAGACTCACTGAGTTGAAGCACGGGCACCATAATCTCTTCACCTTGTGGCACTCACCTCTTGATTCCCGGCCTTCTGGCTAGGATCAGAGAAATTTTTATAGATCCGGCCGGATGTCCGGGCAGTATATCTGCACACATTCACTTATTTATTTCTTTTTTGTCTCACTGTGTCACTTTTTGCGTGTTGTGTGTTCACAGGATTTGTCAGGATGCGGTAGCCCTTCTGGGTGTCCCTCCTGGCGGTCTAGGGGAGGTGTGTGTGGCCATTAGGTTCCGCACCTCCCTGCAAACAACCCGGGTACTCCTGCTTTGGCAGGGTACCTACCGTAATCGGCTCTGCGGGCAGATACCTTGGCTAACGCCAAGGGGGATGCCGGGAGCATTTGTGGTCCCCTAGTAGCTTCGGCGAAAAGGGACATCGAACCTGGAACCTCGCAGGTACCTTTTGGTCCGGAGGCGAAGGGTAAGGTTTGTTGGGGGGCCTCTCTCCTATCGTAGAAGGGCTTGCGATAGACCGCATCCTTTGTGCACGTTTTTTTTAGTGTAACACGTTTGCACTTTTTCTTGCACTTTGGGTGAATCGAAAGCACGTTCCTCGGCTTTAGATAAAAAAAAAAAAAAATCTGTTCTTATCAGTTTAATATCTGATACGTCCCCTATCTGGGGACCATATATTAAATGGATTTTTGAGAACGGGGGCCGATTTCGAAGCTTGCTTCCGTCGCCCTATGCATTGACCCGATATGGCAGTATCTTCGGGTACAGTGCACCACCCCCTTACAGGGTTAAAAAGAAAGATTCCTACTTTCATTGCTACCTGCTTGCTGGCTAGCCAGCTAGCCAGCCCTGTGGGCCTTGCTGCTGCTGCTGCTGCAGCCAAAAAACAAAAGGTGGTGCTGCTGCTGCTGCTTCTGCTTCTGCTTGTGTCTGGCCGCTGTTGGAGCGTCCAGGCACAGGACTTCTGCTGCTGCTGACTAAATGGCCTCCTTAATTGGATCATTTGAGTAGCCAGCACACCTGTGCAGGTAGGGCATGACATGATAGGCAGCTGCCTTGATAGCGGGTGGGTGCTGAATGTTCCTAATTGACAAAATAAGATTAATGCTTATGAAGAAATATAAAATCTCATCCCTTCCCCAATATCGCGCCACACCCCTACCCCTTAATTCCCTGGTTGAACTTGATGGACATATGTCTTTTTTCGACCGTACTAACTATGTAACTATGTAACATAACATGGGGGGGGGGGGTCTCCTGGCTGTTCACACAGGTGTGTCATTGCTGTACATTGACCATGCATTGCTTCTGTGGTATTGCAAAGGCAAAGACAAATGCTTCCAGCCATCCATTGCACTAATGGATTGGTCATCAGCTGGCTGTCTATGTCCCGCATCAATATAGACCAAAGTACAGAGGGTTAGGCTATGCTATTGTGCACCTACCTGATGCATCAGAAGGTGCGAGGCCCTTGCTAAATTCTGTGCACAGACTTTGAGATCTATGCTTTAGACTGTATCTAAACCTGCTCCAACATGGACTGACATTCTGGCCTACTTTCAGCCGATGCGACTTGTCTGTCGCTGAACAGTCGCTTTTTATGTATTCAGCACCTATGTATAATGTTGTAAAAATGCTCTAGAAGCTAAAGTCACAGAAATGTCACACATATTTGGCCTGCAACTTTCTGTGCGACAAATTCAGACAGGAAAAATCAGTATAAATCCTTAGAAAATTATCCCCCAGTGTCTCCATCTGCTGGCGGTATTGAATAAGCATTGCTGCACTGATGGGGTATGCATTAGACGAAAAAAAAGAAGAAAAAGAAGAATAATACGCCCAGAAAAGAGGCGAAAAGGAGAAAAACGTAAAAAAACGTGAAAAAAAAGTAAGAGGAAGAGAAGGGAAAAAAAGGTGGAAATGGGTTTAAAAGTGATTTCGGCGGAGAAATATATATATATATATATATATATATATATATATATATATATATACGCGCACACACACACATATATATAAACGTATTCTCCGTTGAGATATTGCAGCCGCTGCTGTGTCCAGGCCCAGGAGCCTTAGCACTGTGCTGTGATGTCACTCAATACCACTGACATCACTAGGTGTAAACAACATCTCTCCTTTGCTGTGTATGTGACTATGGAGCTGTTTGGTGATGTCGTCTATTATGGCCTTCATAGAAGCAACAGGAGATTGTTGCATCCATCTAGAACCCTCAGAACTACAGTGCTATGATGTCACTCACTTCCACAGGCCTTGCAGAGTGTAAACAACAACAACCCAGCTTTGTTGTGTATGTAACCATAGGGATTTGTGATGTCACCTAGAACCTTCACAGCAGCGACAGCTTTATGAGGAGCATCAGCACTGCTCTGCCTGAGCAGAACCATCACCGCCATAGGTTGTCAAATAACCCGGGTTTAACCCACACAGGTAAGTCCAATGGGGTGCAGGCATGTCCTCTATGCTTACAGCTTCCCGTGGGTGTTGGTTTGATACCGTTTGGGGACAGCCAAGGAGGCATCTGCAGGCAACAAAGGTAGGTGTGTGCTTGTGTGTGTGTTTCCTATGCAGATCCTAAGCCCAGTGTCACATGCAAGTAGGAGGAGTAAGAAGGGTTCCTGGCAAATCCGGGTTATGGATTGCATTTAAAAAGGCCCCGTGGGAGTGCAATGGGCCCCTGTCTTGCTGCTTAGCAATAATGGTATGGGTTTAGGTTCTGCTGTGTGTACTGGTGGTTGACTGCCCCCCAGCCCAGAGTGTGCATGGAAAATTGTCTGGCAGCCTCCCTGACAGCAAGCAGTGATAGTGCCCATGAAGGGGACCTTGTTGGGCCCGCCCCTTTCACGGTTATCGCTTCTCGGCCTTTTGGCTAAGATCAAGTGTAGTATCTGTTCTTATCAGTTTAATATCTGATACGTCCCCTATCTGGGGACCATATATTAAATGGATTTTTGAGAACAGGGGCCGATTTCGAAGCTTGCTTCCGTCGCCCTATGCATTGACCCGATATGGCAGTATCTTCGGGTACAGTGCACCACCCCCTTACAGGGTTAAAAAGAAAGATTCCTACTTTCATTGCTACCTGCTTGCTGGCTAGCCAGCTAGCCAGCCCTGTGGGCCTTGCTGCTGCTGCTGCTGCAGCCAAAAAACAAAAGGTGGTGCTGCTGCTGCTTCTGCTTCTGCTTGTGTCTGGCCGCTGTTGGAGCGTCCAGGCACAGGACTTCTGCTGCTGCTGACTAAATGGCCTCCTTAATTGGATCATTTGAGTAGCCAGCACACCTGTGCAGGTAGGGCATGACATGATAGGCAGCTGCCTTGATAGCGGGTGGGTGCTGAATGTTCCTAATTGACAAAATAAGATTAATGCTTATGAAGAAATATAAAATCTCATCCCTTCCCCAATATCGCGCCACACCCCTACCCCTTAATTCCCTGGTTGAACTTGATGGACATATGTCTTTTTTCGACCGTACTAACTATGTAACTATGTAACATAACATGGGGGGGGGGGGGTCTCCTGGCTGTTCACACAGGTGTGTCATTGCTGTACATTGACCATGCATTGCTTCTGTGGTATTGCAAAGGCAAAGACAAATGCTTCCAGCCATCCATTGCACTAATGGATTGGTCATCAGCTGGCTGTCTATGTCCCGCATCAATATAGACCAAAGTACAGAGGGTTAGGCTATGCTATTGTGCACCTACCTGATGCATCAGAAGGTGCGAGGCCCTTGCTAAATTCTGTGCACAGACTTTGAGATCTATGCTTTAGACTGTATCTAAACCTGCTCCAACATGGACTGACATTCTGGCCTACTTTCAGCCGATGCGACTTGTCTGTCGCTGAACAGTCGCTTTTTATGTATTCAGCACCTATGTATAATGTTGTAAAAATGCTCTAGAAGCTAAAGTCGCAGAAATGTCACACATATTTGGCCTGCAACTTTCTGTGCGACAAATTCAGACAGGAAAAATCTGTATAAATCCTTAGAAAATTATCCCCCAGTGTCTCCATCTGCTGGCGGTATTGAATAAGCATTGCTGCACTGATGGGGTATGCATTAGACGAAAAAAAAGAAGAAAAAGAAGAATAATACGCCCAGAAAAGAGGCGAAAAGGAGAAAAACGTAAAAAAACGTGAAAAAAAAGTAAGAGGAAGAGAAGGGAAAAAAAGGTGGAAATGGGTTTAAAAGTGATTTCGGCGGAGAATATATATATATATATATATATATATATATATATATATATACGCGCACACACACACACATATATATAAACGTATTCTCCGTTGAGATATTGCAGCCGCTGCTGTGTCCAGGCCCAGGAGCCTTAGCACTGTGCTGTGATGTCACTCAATACCACTGACATCACTAGGTGTAAACAACATCTCTCCTTTGCTGTGTATGTGTGTCACGATGCCGGCTGGCAGGTAGTGGATCCTCTGTGCCAGAGAGGGATTGGCGTGGACCGTGCTAGTGGACCGGTTCTAAGCCACTACTGGTTTTCACCAGAGCCCGCCGCAAAGCGGGATGGTCTTGCTGCGGCGGTAGTGACCAGGTCGTATCCACTAGCAACGGCTCACCTCTCTGGCTGCTGAAGATAGGCGCGGTACAAGGGAGTAGGCAAAAGCAAGGTCGGACGTAGCAGAAGGTCGGGGCAGGCAGCAAGGATCGTAGTCAGGGGCAACGGCAGAAGGTCTGGAAACACAGGCAAAGAACACACAAGGAACGCTTTCACTGGCACTAAGGCAACAAGATCCGGCAAGGGAGTGCAGGGGAAGTGAGGTGATATAGGGAAGTGCACAGGTGAACACACTAATTGGAACCACTGCGCCAATCAGCGGCGCAGTGGCCCTTTAAATCGCAGAGACCCGGCGCGCGCGCGCCCTAGGGAGCGGGGCCGCGCGCGCCGGGACAGAACAGACGGAGAGCGAGTCAGGTAGGGGAGCCGGGGTGCGCATCGCGAGCGGGCGCTACCCGCATCGCGAATCGCATCCCGGCTGGCAGCGGAATCGCAGCGCCCCGGGTCAGAGGACGTGACCGGAGCGCTGCCGCGGGGAGAGTGAAGCGAGCGCTCCGGGGAGGAGCGGGGACCCGGAGCGCTCGGCGTAACAGTACCCCCCCCCTTGGGTCTCCCCCTCTTCTTAGAGCCTGAGAACCTGAGGAGCAGATTTTTGTCTAGGATGTTGTCCTCAGGTTCCCAGGATCTCTCTTCAGGACCACAACCCTCCCAGTCCACTAAAAAAAAATTTTTCCCTCTGACCTTTTTGGCAGCTAAAATTTCTTTGACCGAGAAGATGTCCGAGGAGCCGGAAACAGGAGTGGGAGGAACAGATTTGGGAGAAAAACGGTTGAGGATGAGTGGTTTGAGAAGAGAGACGTGAAAGGCATTAGGGATACGAAGAGAGGGAGGAAGAAGAAGTTTATAAGAGACAGGATTAATTTGACACAAAATTTTGAAAGGACCAAGATAGCGTGGTCCCAACTTGTAGCTAGGGACACGGAAGCGGACATATTTAGCGGAGAGCCATACCTTGTCTCCAGGGGAAAAAACGGGGGGAGCTCTTCTTTTCTTATCCGCGAACTTCTTCATGCGTGATGAAGCCTGTAAGAGAGATTTTTGGGTCTCTCTCCATATGATGGAAAGGTCACGAGAAATTTCATCCACAGCGGGCAGACCAGAGGGCAAGGGAGTAGGGAGGGGGGGAAGAGGGTGACGCCCGTACACCACGAAAAATGGGGATTTGGAGGAAGACTCAGAGACCCTGAAGTTATACGAGAATTCGGCCCATGGGAGGAGATCTGCCCAGTCATCCTGGCGGGAGGAAACAAAATGTCGCAAATAATCACCCAAGATCTGGTTAATCCTTTCTACTAGTCCATTGGACTGGGGATGATATGCAGAAGAAAAATTTAATTTAATCTTGAGTTGTTTACAGAGAGCCCTCCAGAATTTAGACACGAATTGGACGCCTCTATCCGAGACAATCTGTGTAGGCAACCCGTGAAGACGAAAAATGTGTACAAAAAATTGTTTAGCCAACTGAGGCGCAGAAGGAAGACCAGGAAGAGGGATGAAATGTGCCATTTTGGAGAATCGATCAACGACCACCCAAATAACAGTGTTGCCACGGGAAGGGGGTAAATCAGTAATAAAATCCATACCAATCAGAGACCAAGGCTGTTCGGGGACAGGCAGAGGATGAAGAAAACCAGCGGGCTTCTGGCGAGGAGTCTTATCCCGGGCACAGATAGTGCAGGCTCGCACAAAGTCCACAACATCCGTCTCCAGAGTCGGCCACCAATAGAAGCGGGAGATGAGTTGCACAGATTTCTTGATACCCGCATGACCTGCGAGATGGGAGGAGTGACCCCATTTGAGGATTCCGAGGCGTTGGCGAGGAGAAACAAAGGTCTTTCCTGGAGGAGTCTGCCTGATGGAGGCAGGAGAAGTGGAGATCAGGCAGTCAGGTGGAATGATGTGTTGCGGAGAGAGTTCAACTTCTGAGGCATCCGAGGAACGAGAGAGAGCATCAGCCCTAATGTTCTTATCGGCAGGACGAAAGTGAATCTCAAAATTAAATCGGGCAAAGAACAGAGACCACCGGGCCTGGCGAGGATTCAGCCGTTGGGCAGACTGGAGGTAGGAGAGGTTCTTGTGGTCGGTGTAGATAATAACAGGAGAACTTGATCCCTCCAGCAGATGCCTCCATTCCTCAAGTGCTAATTTAATGGCTAGAAGCTCTCGATCCCCGATGGAGTAGTTCCTCTCCGCTGGAGAGAAGGTCCTAGAGAAAAAACCACAAGTGACAGCATGCCCGGAAGAATTTTTTTGTAGAAGAACAGCTCCAGCTCCCACTGAGGAGGCATCAACCTCCAATAGGAAGGGTTTGGAAGGGTCAGGTCTGGAGAGGACGGGAGCCGAAGAAAAGGCAGACTTGAGTCGTTTAAAGGCGTCTTCTGCTTGAGGAGGCCAGGACTTGGGATCAGCATTTTTTTTGGTTAAAGCCACGATAGGAGCCACAATGGTAGAAAAATGTGGAATAAATTGCCTGTAATAATTGGCGAACCCCAAAAAGCGTTGGATAGCACGGAGTCCGGAGGGGCGTGGCCAATCTAAGACGGCAGAGAGTTTGTCTGGATCCATCTGTAGTCCCTGGCCAGAGACCAAATATCCTAGAAAAGGAAGAGATTGGCATTCAAACAGACATTTCTCAATTTTGGCATAGAGTTGGTTGTCACGAAGTCTCTGAAGAACCATACGGACATGCTGGCGGTGTTCTTCTAGATTGGCAGAAAAAATTAGGATATCGTCCAGATATACAACAACACAGGAGTATAACAGATCACGAAAAATTTCATTGACAAAGTCTTGGAAGACGGCAGGGGCGTTGCACAGTCCAAAGGGCATGACCAGATACTCAAAGTGTCCATCTCTGGTGTTAAATGCCGTTTTCCACTCGTCCCCCTCTCTGATGCGGATGAGGTTATAGGCGCCTCTTAAGTCCAATTTAGTGAAGATGTGGGCACCTTGGAGGCGATCAAAGAGTTCAGAGATGAGGGGTAAGGGGTAGCGGTTCTTAACCGTGATTTTATTAAGACCGCGGTAGTCAATGCAAGGACGTAGGGAGCCATCTTTTTTGGACACAAAGAAAAATCCGGCTCCGGCAGGAGAGGAGGATTTACGGATAAAGCCCTTTTTTAGATTCTCCTGGACGTATTCGGACATGGCAAGAGTCTCTGGGGCAGAGAGAGGATAAATTCTGCCCCGGGGTGGAGTAGTGCCCGGGAGGAGGTCGATAGGGCAATCATAAGGCCTGTGAGGAGGTAGAGTCTCAGCTTGTTTTTTGCAGAAAACATCCGCGAAGTCCATATAGGCCTTAGGGAGACCGGTTACTGGAGGAACCACAGAGTTACGGCAAGGGTTACTGGGAACCGGTTTTAGACAGTTCTTGGAACAAGAGGACCCCCAACTCTTGATCTCCCCAGTGGACCAATCCAGGGTAGGGGAATGAAGTTGAAGCCAGGGAAGTCCAAGGAGAATTTCCGAGGTGCAATTGGGGAGGACCAAAAGTTCAATCCTCTCATGATGAGATCCGATGCTCATAAGAAGGGGCTCCGTGCGGAAACGTATGGTACAGTCCAATCTTTCATTATTTACACAATTGATGTAGAGGGGTCTGGCGAGACTGGTCACCGGGATGTTGAACCTGTTGACGAGAGAGGCCAAAATAAAATTTCCTGCAGATCCAGAGTCCAAGAAGGCCACTGTAGAGAAGGAGAAGGCAGAGGCAGACATCCGCACAGGCACAGTAAGACGTGGAGAAGCAGAGTAGACATCAAGGACTGTCTCACCTTTGTGCGGAGTCAGCGTACGTCTTTCCAGGCGGGGGGAACGGATAGGACAATCTCTCAGGAAGTGTTCGGTACTAGCACAGTACAGGCAGAGGTTCTCCATACGGCGTCGTGTCCTCTCTTGAGGTGTCAGGCGAGACCGATCGACCTGCATAGCCTCCACGGCGGGAGGCACAGGAACAGATTGCAGGGGACCAGAGGAGAGAGGAGCCGAGGAGAAGAAACGCCTCGTGCGAACAGAGTCCATATCTTGGCGGAGTTCCTGACGCCTTTCGGAAAAACGCATGTCAATGCGAGTGGCTAGGTGAATAAGTTCATGTAGATTAGCAGGAATTTCTCGTGCGGCCAGAACATCTTTAATGTTGCTGGATAGGCCTTTTTTGAAGGTCGCGCAGAGGGTCTCATTATTCCAGGACAATTCTGAAGCAAGAGTACGGAATTGTACGGCATACTCGCCAACGGAAGAATTACCCTGGACCAGGTTCAACAGGGCAGTCTCAGCAGAAGAGGCTCGGGCAGGTTCCTCAAAGACACTTCGGATTTCCGAGAAGAAGGAGTGTACAGAGGCAGTGACGGGGTCATTGCGGTCCCAGAGCGGTGTGGCCCATGACAGGGCTTTTCCGGACAGAAGGCTGACTACGAAAGCCACCTTAGACCTTTCAGTGGGAAACAGGTCCGACATCATCTCCAGATGCAGGGAACATTGGGAAAGAAAGCCACGGCAAAACTTAGAGTCCCCATCAAATTTATCCGGCAAGGATAAGCGTATCCCAGGAGCGGCCACTCGCTGCGGAGGAGGTGCAGGAGCTGGCGGAGGAGATGACTGCTGAAGCTGTGGTAGTAACTGTTGTAGCATAATGGTCAGTTGAGACAGCTGTTGGCCTTGTTGCGCTATCTGTTGTGACTGCTGGGCGACCACCGTGGTGAGGTCAGCGACAACTGGCAGAGGAACTTCAGCGGGATCCATGGCCGGATCTACTGTCACGATGCCGGCTGGCAGGTAGTGGATCCTCTGTGCCAGAGAGGGATTGGCGTGGACCGTGCTAGTGGACCGGTTCTAAGCCACTACTGGTTTTCACCAGAGCCCGCCGCAAAGCGGGATGGTCTTGCTGCGGCGGTAGTGACCAGGTCGTATCCACTAGCAACGGCTCACCTCTCTGGCTGCTGAAGATAGGCGCGGTACAAGGGAGTAGGCAAAAGCAAGGTCGGACGTAGCAGAAGGTCGGGGCAGGCAGCAAGGATCGTAGTCAGGGGCAACGGCAGAAGGTCTGGAAACACAGGCAAAGAACACACAAGGAACGCTTTCACTGGCACTAAGGCAACAAGATCCGGCAAGGGAGTGCAGGGGAAGTGAGGTGATATAGGGAAGTGCACAGGTGAACACACTAATTGGAACCACTGCGCCAATCAGCGGCGCAGTGGCCCTTTAAATCGCAGAGACCCGGCGCGCGCGCGCCCTAGGGAGCGGGGCCGCGCGCGCCGGGACAGAACAGACGGAGAGCGAGTCAGGTAGGGGAGCCGGGGTGCGCATCGCGAGCGGGCGCTACCCGCATCGCGAATCGCATCCCGGCTGGCAGCGGAATCGCAGCGCCCCGGGTCAGAGGACGTGACCGGAGCGCTGCCGCGGGGAGAGTGAAGCGAGCGCTCCGGGGAGGAGCGGGGACCCGGAGCGCTCGGCGTAACAATGTGACTATGGAGCTGTTTGGTGATGTCGTCTATTATGGCCTTCATAGAAGCAACAGGAGATTGTTGCATCCATCTAGAACCCTCAGAACTACAGTGCTATGATGTCACTCACTTCCACAGGCCTTGCAGAGTGTAAACAACAACAACCCAGCTTTGTTGTGTATGTAACCATAGGGATTTGTGATGTCACCTAGAACCTTCACAGCAGCGACAGCTTTATGAGGAGCATCAGCACTGCTCTGCCTGAGCAGAACCATCACCGCCATAGGTCCGGGTTTAACCCACACAGGTAAGTCCAATGGGGTGCAGGCATGTCCTCTATGCTTACAGCTTCCCGTGGGTGTTGGTTTGATACCGTTTGGGGACAGCCAAGGAGGCATCTGCAGGCAACAAAGGTAGGTGTGTGCTTGTGTGTGTGTTTCCTATGCAGATCCTAAGCCCAGTGTCACATGCAAGTAGGAGGAGTAAGAAGGGTTCCTGGCAAATCCGGGTTATGGATTGCATTTAAAAAGGCCCCGTGGGAGTGCAATGGGCCCCTGTCTTGCTGCTTAGCAATAATGGTATGGGTTTAGGTTCTGCTGTGTGTACTGGTGGTTGACTGCCCCCCAGCCCAGAGTGTGCATGGAAAATTGTCTGGCAGCCTCCCTGACAGCAAGCAGTGATAGTGCCCATGAAGGGGACCTTGTTGGGCCCGCCCCTTTCACGGTTATCGCTTCTCGGCCTTTTGGCTAAGATCAAGTGTAGTATCTGTTCTTATCAGTTTAATATCTGATACGTCCCCTATCTGGGGACCATATATTAAATGGATTTTTGAGAACGGGGGCCGATTTCGAAGCTTGCTTCCGTCGCCCTATGCATTGACCCGATATGGCAGTATCTTCGGGTACAGTGCACCACCCCCTTACAGGGTTAAAAAGAAAGATTCCTACTTTCATTGCTACCTGCTTGCTGGCTAGCCAGCTAGCCAGCCCTGTGGGCCTTGCTGCTGCTGCTGCTGCAGCCAAAAAACAAAAGGTGGTGCTGCTGCTGCTTCTGCTTCTGCTTCTGCTTGTGTCTGGCCGCTGTTGGAGCGTCCAGGCACAGGACTTCTGCTGCTGCTGACTAAATGGCCTCCTTAATTGGATCATTTGAGTAGCCAGCACACCTGTGCAGGTAGGGCATGACATGATAGGCAGCTGCCTTGATAGCGGGTGGGTGCTGAATGTTCCTAATTGACAAAATAAGATTAATGCTTATGAAGAAATATAAAATCTCATCCCTTCCCCAATATCGCGCCACACCCCTACCCCTTAATTCCCTGGTTGAACTTGATGGACATATGTCTTTTTTCGACCGTACTAACTATGTAACTATGTAACATAACATGGGGGGGGGGGGTCTCCTGGCTGTTCACACAGGTGTGTCATTGCTGTACATTGACCATGCATTGCTTCTGTGGTATTGCAAAGGCAAAGACAAATGCTTCCAGCCATCCATTGCACTAATGGATTGGTCATCAGCTGGCTGTCTATGTCCCGCATCAATATAGACCAAAGTACAGAGGGTTAGGCTATGCTATTGTGCACCTACCTGATGCATCAGAAGGTGCGAGGCCCTTGCTAAATTCTGTGCACAGACTTTGAGATCTATGCTTTAGACTGTATCTAAACCTGCTCCAACATGGACTGACATTCTGGCCTACTTTCAGCCGATGCGACTTGTCTGTCGCTGAACAGTCGCTTTTTATGTATTCAGCACCTATGTATAATGTTGTAAAAATGCTCTAGAAGCTAAAGTCGCAGAAATGTCACACATATTTGGCCTGCAACTTTCTGTGCGACAAATTCAGACAGGAAAAATCAGTATAAATCCTTAGAAAATTATCCCCCAGTGTCTCCATCTGCTGGCGGTATTGAATAAGCATTGCTGCACTGATGGGGTATGCATTAGACGAAAAAAAAGAAGAAAAAGAAGAATAATACGCCCAGAAAAGAGGCGAAAAGGAGAAAAACGTAAAAAAACGTGAAAAAAAAGTAAGAGGAAGAGAAGGGAAAAAAAGGTGGAAATGGGTTTAAAAGTGATTTCGGCGGAGAAATATATATATATATATATATATATATATATATATATATATATACGCGCACACACACACATATATATAAACGTATTCTCCGTTGAGATATTGCAGCCGCTGCTGTGTCCAGGCCCAGGAGCCTTAGCACTGTGCTGTGATGTCACTCAATACCACTGACATCACTAGGTGTAAACAACATCTCTCCTTTGCTGTGTATGTGACTATGGAGCTGTTTGGTGATGTCGTCTATTATGGCCTTCATAGAAGCAACAGGAGATTGTTGCATCCATCTAGAACCCTCAGAACTACAGTGCTATGATGTCACTCACTTCCACAGGCCTTGCAGAGTGTAAACAACAACAACCCAGCTTTGTTGTGTATGTAACCATAGGGATTTGTGATGTCACCTAGAACCTTCACAGCAGCGACAGCTTTATGAGGAGCATCAGCACTGCTCTGCCTGAGCAGAACCATCACCGCCATAGGTTGTCAAATAACCCGGGTTTAACCCACACAGGTAAGTCCAATGGGGTGCAGGCATGTCCTCTATGCTTACAGCTTCCCGTGGGTGTTGGTTTGATACCGTTTGGGGACAGCCAAGGAGGCATCTGCAGGCAACAAAGGTAGGTGTGTGCTTGTGTGTGTGTTTCCTATGCAGATCCTAAGCCCAGTGTCACATGCAAGTAGGAGGAGTAAGAAGGGTTCCTGGCAAATCCGGGTTATGGATTGCATTTAAAAAGGCCCCGTGGGAGTGCAATGGGCCCCTGTCTTGCTGCTTAGCAATAATGGTATGGGTTTAGGTTCTGCTGTGTGTACTGGTGGTTGACTGCCCCCCAGCCCAGAGTGTGCATGGAAAATTGTCTGGCAGCCTCCCTGACAGCAAGCAGTGATAGTGCCCATGAAGGGGACCTTGTTGGGCCCGCCCCTTTCACGGTTATCGCTTCTCGGCCTTTTGGCTAAGATCAAGTGTAGTATCTGTTCTTATCAGTTTAATATCTGATACGTCCCCTATCTGGGGACCATATATTAAATGGATTTTTGAGAACGGGGGCCGATTTCGAAGCTTGCTTCCGTCGCCCTATGCATTGACCCGATATGGCAGTATCTTCGGGTACAGTGCACCACCCCCTTACAGGGTTAAAAAGAAAGATTCCTACTTTCATTGCTACCTGCTTGCTGGCTAGCCAGCTAGCCAGCCCTGTGGGCCTTGCTGCTGCTGCTGCTGCAGCCAAAAAACAAAAGGTGGTGCTGCTGCTGCTTCTGCTTCTGCTTGTGTCTGGCCGCTGTTGGAGCGTCCAGGCACAGGACTTCTGCTGCTGCTGACTAAATGGCCTCCTTAATTGGATCATTTGAGTAGCCAGCACACCTGTGCAGGTAGGGCATGACATGATAGGCAGCTGCCTTGATAGCGGGTGGGTGCTGAATGTTCCTAATTGACAAAATAAGATTAATGCTTATGAAGAAATATAAAATCTCATCCCTTCCCCAATATCGCGCCACACCCCTACCCCTTAATTCCCTGGTTGAACTTGATGGACATATGTCTTTTTTCGACCGTACTAACTATGTAACTATGTAACATAACATGGGGGGGGGGGGGTCTCCTGGCTGTTCACACAGGTGTGTCATTGCTGTACATTGACCATGCATTGCTTCTGTGGTATTGCAAAGGCAAAGACAAATGCTTCCAGCCATCCATTGCACTAATGGATTGGTCATCAGCTGGCTGTCTATGTCCCGCATCAATATAGACCAAAGTACAGAGGGTTAGGCTATGCTATTGTGCACCTACCTGATGCATCAGAAGGTGCGAGGCCCTTGCTAAATTCTGTGCACAGACTTTGAGATCTATGCTTTAGACTGTATCTAAACCTGCTCCAACATGGACTGACATTCTGGCCTACTTTCAGCCGATGCGACTTGTCTGTCGCTGAACAGTCGCTTTTTATGTATTCAGCACCTATGTATAATGTTGTAAAAATGCTCTAGAAGCTAAAGTCGCAGAAATGTCACACATATTTGGCCTGCAACTTTCTGTGCGACAAATTCAGACAGGAAAAATCAGTATAAATCCTTAGAAAATTATCCCCCAGTGTCTCCATCTGCTGGCGGTATTGAATAAGCATTGCTGCACTGATGGGGTATGCATTAGACGAAAAAAAAGAAGAAAAAGAAGAATAATACGCCCAGAAAAGAGGCGAAAAGGAGAAAAACGTAAAAAAACGTGAAAAAAAAGTAAGAGGAAGAGAAGGGAAAAAAAGGTGGAAATGGGTTTAAAAGTGATTTCGGCGGAGAAATATATATATATATATATATATATATATATATATATATATATATATATACGCGCACACACACACATATATATAAACGTATTCTCCGTTGAGATATTGCAGCCGCTGCTGTGTCCAGGCCCAGGAGCCTTAGCACTGTGCTGTGATGTCACTCAATACCACTGACATCACTAGGTGTAAACAACATCTCTCCTTTGCTGTGTATGTGACTATGGAGCTGTTTGGTGATGTCGTCTATTATGGCCTTCATAGAAGCAACAGGAGATTGTTGCATCCATCTAGAACCCTCAGAACTACAGTGCTATGATGTCACTCACTTCCACAGGCCTTGCAGAGTGTAAACAACAACAACCCAGCTTTGTTGTGTATGTAACCATAGGGATTTGTGATGTCACCTAGAAGCCTTCACAGCAGCGACAGCTTTATGAGGAGCATCAGCACTGCTCTGCCTGAGCAGAACCATCACCGCCATAGGTTGTCAAATAACCCGGGTTTAACCCACACAGGTAAGTCCAATGGGGTGCAGGCATGTCCTCTATGCTTACAGCTTCCCGTGGGTGTTGGTTTGATACCGTTTGGGGACAGCCAAGGAGGCATCTGCAGGCAACAAAGGTAGGTGTGTGCTTGTGTGTGTGTTTCCTATGCAGATCCTAAGCCCAGTGTCACATGCAAGTAGGAGGAGTAAGAAGGGTTCCTGGCAAATCCGGGTTATGGATTGCATTTAAAAAGGCCCCGTGGGAGTGCAATGGGCCCCTGTCTTGCTGCTTAGCAATAATGGTATGGGTTTAGGTTCTGCTGTGTGTACTGGTGGTTGACTGCCCCCCAGCCCAGAGTGTGCATGGAAAATTGTCTGGCAGCCTCCCTGACAGCAAGCAGTGATAGTGCCCATGAAGGGGACCTTGTTGGGCCCGCCCCTTTCACGGTTATCGCTTCTCGGCCTTTTGGCTAAGATCAAGTGTAGTATCTGTTCTTATCAGTTTAATATCTGATACGTCCCCTATCTGGGGACCATATATTAAATGGATTTTTGAGAACGGGGGCCGATTTCGAAGCTTGCTTCCGTCGCCCTATGCATTGACCCGATATGGCAGTATCTTCGGGTACAGTGCACCACCCCCTTACAGGGTTAAAAAGAAAGATTCCTACTTTCATTGCTACCTGCTTGCTGGCTAGCCAGCTAGCCAGCCCTGTGGGCCTTGCTGCTGCTGCTGCTGCAGCCAAAAAACAAAAGGTGGTGCTGCTGCTGCTTCTGCTTCTGCTTGTGTCTGGCCGCTGTTGGAGCGTCCAGGCACAGGACTTCTGCTGCTGCTGACTAAATGGCCTCCTTAATTGGATCATTTGAGTAGCCAGCACACCTGTGCAGGTAGGGCATGACATGATAGGCAGCTGCCTTGATAGCGGGTGGGTGCTGAATGTTCCTAATTGACAAAATAAGATTAATGCTTATGAAGAAATATAAAATCTCATCCCTTCCCCAATATCGCGCCACACCCCTACCCCTTAATTCCCTGGTTGAACTTGATGGACATATGTCTTTTTTCGACCGTACTAACTATGTAACTATGTAACATAACATGGGGGGGGGGGGGGTCTCCTGGCTGTTCACACAGGTGTGTCATTGCTGTACATTGACCATGCATTGCTTCTGTGGTATTGCAAAGGCAAAGACAAATGCTTCCAGCCATCCTGCAAAGGCAAAGACAAATGCTTCCAGCCATCCATTGCACTAATGGATTGGTCATCAGCTGGCTGTCTATGTCCCGCATCAATATAGACCAAAGTACAGAGGGTTAGGCTATGCTATTGTGCACCTACCTGATGCATCAGAAGGTGCGAGGCCCTTGCTAAATTCTGTACACAGACTTTGAGATCTATGCTTTAGACTGTATCTAAACCTGCTCCAACATGGACTGACATTCTGGCCTACTTTCAGCCGATGCGACTTGTCTGTCGCTGAACAGTCGCTTTTTATGTATTCAGCACCTATGTATAATGTTGTAAAAATGCTCTAGAAGCTAAAGTCGCAGAAATGTCACACATATTTGGCCTGCAACTTTCTGTGCGACAAATTCAGACAGGAAAAATCAGTATAAATCCTTAGAAAATTATCCCCCAGTGTCTCCATCTGCTGGCGGTATTGAATAAGCATTGCTGCACTGATGGGGTATGCATTAGACGAAAAAAAAGAAGAAAAAGAAGAATAATACGCCCAGAAAAGAGGCGAAAAGGAGAAAAACGTAAAAAAACGTGAAAAAAAAGTAAGAGGAAGAGAAGGGAAAAAAAGGTGGAAATGGGTTTAAAAGTGATTTCGGCGGAGAAATATATATATATATATATATATATATATATATATATATATATATATATATATACGCGCACACACACACATATATATAAACGTATTCTCCGTTGAGATATTGCAGCCGCTGCTGTGTCCAGGCCCAGGAGCCTTAGCACTGTGCTGTGATGTCACTCAATACCACTGACATCACTAGGTGTAAACAACATCTCTCCTTTGCTGTGTATGTGACTATGGAGCTGTTTGGTGATGTCGTCTATTATGGCCTTCATAGAAGCAACAGGAGATTGTTGCATCCATCTAGAACCCTCAGAACTACAGTGCTATGATGTCACTCACTTCCACAGGCCTTGCAGAGTGTAAACAACAACAACCCAGCTTTGTTGTGTATGTAACCATAGGGATTTGTGATGTCACCTAGAACCTTCACAGCAGCGACAGCTTTATGAGGAGCATCAGCACTGCTCTGCCTGAGCAGAACCATCACCGCCATAGGTTGTCAAATAACCCGGGTTTAACCCACACAGGTAAGTCCAATGGGGTGCAGGCATGTCCTCTATGCTTACAGCTTCCCGTGGGTGTTGGTTTGATACCGTTTGGGGACAGCCAAGGAGGCATCTGCAGGCAACAAAGGTAGGTGTGTGCTTGTGTGTGTGTTTCCTATGCAGATCCTAAGCCCAGTGTCACATGCAAGTAGGAGGAGTAAGAAGGGTTCCTGGCAAATCCGGGTTATGGATTGCATTTAAAAAGGCCCCGTGGGAGTGCAATGGGCCCCTGTCTTGCTGCTTAGCAATAATGGTATGGGTTTAGGTTCTGCTGTGTGTACTGGTGGTTGACTGCCCCCCAGCCCAGAGTGTGCATGGAAAATTGTCTGGCAGCCTCCCTGACAGCAAGCAGTGATAGTGCCCATGAAGGGGACCTTGTTGGGCCCACCCCTTTCACGGTTATCGCTTCTCGGCCTTTTGGCTAAGATCAAGTGTAGTATCTGTTCTTATCAGTTTAATATCTGATACGTCCCCTATCTGGGGACCATATATTAAATGGATTTTTGAGAACGGGGGCCGATTTCGAAGCTTGCTTCCGTCGCCCTATGCATTGACCCGATATGGCAGTATCTTCGGGTACAGTGCACCACCCCCTTACAGGGTTAAAAAGAAAGATTCCTACTTTCATTGCTACCTGCTTGCTGGCTAGCCAGCTAGCCAGCCCTGTGGGCCTTGCTGCTGCTGCTGCTGCAGCCAAAAAACAAAAGGTGGTGCTGCTGCTGCTTCTGCTTCTGCTTGTGTCTGGCCGCTGTTGGAGCGTCCAGGCACAGGACTTCTGCTGCTGCTGACTAAATGGCCTCCTTAATTGGATCATTTGAGTAGCCAGCACACCTGTGCAGGTAGGGCATGACATGATAGGCAGCTGCCTTGATAGCGGGTGGGTGCTGAATGTTCCTAATTGACAAAATAAGATTAATGCTTATGAAGAAATATAAAATCTCATCCCTTCCCCAATATCGCGCCACACCCCTACCCCTTAATTCCCTGGTTGAACTTGATGGACATATGTCTTTTTTCGACCGTACTAACTATGTAACTATGTAACATAACATGGGGGGGGGGGGGGTCTCCTGGCTGTTCACACAGGTGTGTCATTGCTGTACATTGACCATGCATTGCTTCTGTGGTATTGCAAAGGCAAAGACAAATGCTTCCAGCCATCCATTGCACTAATGGATTGGTCATCAGCTGGCTGTCTATGTCCCGCATCAATATAGACCAAAGTACAGAGGGTTAGGCTATGCTATTGTGCACCTACCTGATGCATCAGAAGGTGCGAGGCCCTTGCTAAATTCTGTGCACAGACTTTGAGATCTATGCTTTAGACTGTATCTAAACCTGCTCCAACATGGACTGACATTCTGGCCTACTTTCAGCCGATGCGACTTGTCTGTCGCTGAACAGTCGCTTTTTATGTATTCAGCACCTATGTATAATGTTGTAAAAATGCTCTAGAAGCTAAAGTCGCAGAAATGTCACACATATTTGGCCTGCAACTTTCTGTGCGACAAATTCAGACAGGAAAAATCAGTATAAATCCTTAGAAAATTATCCCCCAGTGTCTCCATCTGCTGGCGGTATTGAATAAGCATTGCTGCACTGATGGGGTATGCATTAGACGAAAAAAAAGAAGAAAAAGAAGAATAATACGCCCAGAAAAGAGGCGAAAAGGAGAAAAACGTAAAAAAACGTGAAAAAAAAGTAAGAGGAAGAGAAGGGAAAAAAAGGTGGAAATGGGTTTAAAAGTGATTTCGGCGGAGAAATATATATATATATATATATATATATATATATATATATATACGCGCACACACACACATATATATAAACGTATTCTCCGTTGAGATATTGCAGCCGCTGCTGTGTCCAGGCCCAGGAGCCTTAGCACTGTGCTGTGATGTCACTCAATACCACTGACATCACTAGGTGTAAACAACATCTCTCCTTTGCTGTGTATGTGACTATGGAGCTGTTTGGTGATGTCGTCTATTATGGCCTTCATAGAAGCAACAGGAGATTGTTGCATCCATCTAGAACCCTCAGAACTACAGTGCTATGATGTCACTCACTTCCACAGGCCTTGCAGAGTGTAAACAACAACAACCCAGCTTTGTTGTGTATGTAACCATAGGGATTTGTGATGTCACCTAGAACCTTCACAGCAGCGACAGCTTTATGAGGAGCATCAGCACTGCTCTGCCTGAGCAGAACCATCACCGCCATAGGTTGTCAAATAACCCGGGTTTAACCCACACAGGTAAGTCCAATGGGGTGCAGGCATGTCCTCTATGCTTACAGCTTCCCGTGGGTGTTGGTTTGATACCGTTTGGGGACAGCCAAGGAGGCATCTGCAGGCAACAAAGGTAGGTGTGTGCTTGTGTGTGTGTTTCCTATGCAGATCCTAAGCCCAGTGTCACATGCAAGTAGGAGGAGTAAGAAGGGTTCCTGGCAAATCCGGGTTATGGATTGCATTTAAAAAGGCCCCGTGGGAGTGCAATGGGCCCCTGTCTTGCTGCTTAGCAATAATGGTATGGGTTTAGGTTCTGCTGTGTGTACTGGTGGTTGACTGCCCCCCAGCCCAGAGTGTGCATGGAAAATTGTCTGGCAGCCTCCCTGACAGCAAGCAGTGATAGTGCCCATGAAGGGGACCTTGTTGGGCCCGCCCCTTTCACGGTTATCGCTTCTCGGCCTTTTGGCTAAGATCAAGTGTAGTATCTGTTCTTATCAGTTTAATATCTGATACGTCCCCTATCTGGGGACCATATATTAAATGGATTTTTGAGAACGGGGGCCGATTTCGAAGCTTGCTTCCGTCGCCCTATGCATTGACCCGATATGGCAGTATCTTCGGGTACAGTGCACCACCCCCTTACAGGGTTAAAAAGAAAGATTCCTACTTTCATTGCTACCTGCTTGCTGGCTAGCCAGCTAGCCAGCCCTGTGGGCCTTGCTGCTGCTGCTGCTGCAGCCAAAAAACAAAAGGTGGTGCTGCTGCTGCTTCTGCTTCTGCTTGTGTCTGGCCGCTGTTGGAGCGTCCAGGCACAGGACTTCTGCTGCTGCTGACTAAATGGCCTCCTTAATTGGATCATTTGAGTAGCCAGCACACCTGTGCAGGTAGGGCATGACATGATAGGCAGCTGCCTTGATAGCGGGTGGGTGCTGAATGTTCCTAATTGACAAAATAAGATTAATGCTTATGAAGAAATATAAAATCTCATCCCTTCCCCAATATCGCGCCACACCCCTACCCCTTAATTCCCTGGTTGAACTTGATGGACATATGTCTTTTTTCGACCGTACTAACTATGTAACTATGTAACATAACATGGGGGGGGGGGTCTCCTGGCTGTTCACACAGGTGTGTCATTGCTGTACATTGACCATGCATTGCTTCTGTGGTATTGCAAAGGCAAAGACAAATGCTTCCAGCCATCCATTGCACTAATGGATTGGTCATCAGCTGGCTGTCTATGTCCCGCATCAATATAGACCAAAGTACAGAGGGTTAGGCTATGCTATTGTGCACCTACCTGATGCATCAGAAGGTGCGAGGCCCTTGCTAAATTCTGTGCACAGACTTTGAGATCTATGCTTTAGACTGTATCTAAACCTGCTCCAACATGGACTGACATTCTGGCCTACTTTCAGCCGATGCGACTTGTCTGTCGCTGAACAGTCGCTTTTTATGTATTCAGCACCTATGTATAATGTTGTAAAAATGCTCTAGAAGCTAAAGTCGCAGAAATGTCACACATATTTGGCCTGCAACTTTCTGTGCGACAAATTCAGACAGGAAAAATCAGTATAAATCCTTAGAAAATTATCCCCCAGTGTCTCCATCTGCTGGCGGTATTGAATAAGCATTGCTGCACTGATGGGGTATGCATTAGACGAAAAAAAAGAAGAAAAAGAAGAATAATACGCCCAGAAAAGAGGCGAAAAGGAGAAAAACGTAAAAAAACGTGAAAAAAAAGTAAGAGGAAGAGAAGGGAAAAAAAGGTGGAAATGGGTTTAAAAGTGATTTCGGCGGAGAAATATATATATATATATATATATATATATATATATATATATATATATATATATATATATACGCGCACACACACACATATATATAAACGTATTCTCCGTTGAGATATTGCAGCCGCTGCTGTGTCCAGGCCCAGGAGCCTTAGCACTGTGCTGTGATGTCACTCAATACCACTGACATCACTAGGTGTAAACAACATCTCTCCTTTGCTGTGTATGTGACTATGGAGCTGTTTGGTGATGTCGTCTATTATGGCCTTCATAGAAGCAACAGGAGATTGTTGCATCCATCTAGAACCCTCAGAACTACAGTGCTATGATGTCACTCACTTCCACAGGCCTTGCAGAGTGTAAACAACAACAACCCAGCTTTGTTGTGTATGTAACCATAGGGATTTGTGATGTCACCTAGAACCTTCACAGCAGCGACAGCTTTATGAGGAGCATCAGCACTGCTCTGCCTGAGCAGAACCATCACCGCCATAGGTTGTCAAATAACCCGGGTTTAACCCACACAGGTAAGTCCAATGGGGTGCAGGCATGTCCTCTATGCTTACAGCTTCCCGTGGGTGTTGGTTTGATACCGTTTGGGGACAGCCAAGGAGGCATCTGCAGGCAACAAAGGTAGGTGTGTGCTTGTGTGTGTGTTTCCTATGCAGATCCTAAGCCCAGTGTCACATGCAAGTAGGAGGAGTAAGAAGGGTTCCTGGCAAATCCGGGTTATGGATTGCATTTAAAAAGGCCCCGTGGGAGTGCAATGGGCCCCTGTCTTGCTGCTTAGCAATAATGGTATGGGTTTAGGTTCTGCTGTGTGTACTGGTGGTTGACTGCCCCCCAGCCCAGAGTGTGCATGGAAAATTGTCTGGCAGCCTCCCTGACAGCAAGCAGTGATAGTGCCCATGAAGGGGACCTTGTTGGGCCCGCCCCTTTCACGGTTATCGCTTCTCGGCCTTTTGGCTAAGATCAAGTGTAGTATCTGTTCTTATCAGTTTTCATGCTGGTGTGGATGGGTGCTGCAGGGAGGATGCAGGTGTACCGGGGCTTTCCGGGGCTGGTTTTGAGGAATCAGCTCGACGGCTGCCCCGATGTGACCTGTTCCCTCCGGGTCTCGCCATGAGGCTGAGAGGGTCTAGAGCCGAGGTACTTTTGTGCCTCGGGGAGTGGTGACCCCGAGGTGCCGAAACTCACTGGGAGAATAGACTCACTGAGTTGAAGCACGGGCACCATAATCTCTTCACCTTGTGGCACTCACCTCTTGATTCCCGGCCTTCTGGCTAGGATCAGAGAAATTTTTATAGATCCGGCCGGATGTCCGGGCAGTATATCTGCACACATTCACTTATTTATTTCTTTTTTGTCTCACTGTGTCACTTTTTGCGTGTTGTGTGTTCACAGGATTTGTCAGGATGCGGTCGCCCTTCTGGGTGTCCCTCCTGGCGGTCTAGGGGAGGTGTGTGTGGCCATTAGGTTCCGCACCTCCCTGCAAACACCCCGGGTACTCCTGCTTTGGCAGGGTACCTACCGTAATCGGCTCTGCGGGCAGATACCTTGGCTAACGCCAAGGGGGATGCCGGGAGCATTTGTGGTCCCCTAGTAGCTTCGGCGAAAAGGGACATCGAACCTGGAACCTCGCAGGTACCTTTTGGTCCGGAGGCGAAGGGTAAGGTTTGTTGGGGGGCCTCTCTCCTATCGGAGAAGGGCTTGCGATAGACCGCATCCTTTGTGCACGTTTTTTTAGTGTAACACGTTTGCACTTTTTCTTGCACTTTGGGTGAATCGAAAGCACGTTCCTCGGCTTTAGATAAAAACAAATCTGTTCTTATCAGTTTAATATCTGATACGTCCCCTATCTGGGGACCATATATTAAATGGATTTTTGAGAACGGGGGCCGATTTCGAAGCTTGCTTCCGTCGCCCTATGCATTGACCCGATATGGCAGTATCTTCGGGTACAGTGCACCACCCCCTTACAGGGTTAAAAAGAAAGATTCCTACTTTCATTGCTACCTGCTTGCTGGCTAGCCAGCTAGCCAGCCCTGTGGGCCTTGCTGCTGCTGCTGCTGCAGCCAAAAAACAAAAGGTGGTGCTGCTGCTGCTTCTGCTTCTGCTTGTGTCTGGCCGCTGTTGGAGCGTCCAGGCACAGGACTTCTGCTGCTGCTGACTAAATGGCCTCCTTAATTGGATCATTTGAGTAGCCAGCACACCTGTGCAGGTAGGGCATGACATGATAGGCAGCTGCCTTGATAGCGGGTGGGTGCTGAATGTTCCTAATTGACAAAATAAGATTAATGCTTATGAAGAAATATAAAATCTCATCCCTTCCCCAATATCGCGCCACACCCCTACCCCTTAATTCCCTGGTTGAACTTGATGGACATATGTCTTTTTTCGACCGTACTAACTATGTAACTATGTAACATAACATGGGGGGGGGGGGTCTCCTGGCTGTTCACACAGGTGTGTCATTGCTGTACATTGACCATGCATTGCTTCTGTGGTATTGCAAAGGCAAAGACAAATGCTTCCAGCCATCCATTGCACTAATGGATTGGTCATCAGCTGGCTGTCTATGTCCCGCATCAATATAGACCAAAGTACAGAGGGTTAGGCTATGCTATTGTGCACCTACCTGATGCATCAGAAGGTGCGAGGCCCTTGCTAAATTCTGTGCACAGACTTTGAGATCTATGCTTTAGACTGTATCTAAACCTGCTCCAACATGGACTGACATTCTGGCCTACTTTCAGCCGATGCGACTTGTCTGTCGCTGAACAGTCGCTTTTTATGTATTCAGCACCTATGTATAATGTTGTAAAAATGCTCTAGAAGCTAAAGTCGCAGAAATGTCACACATATTTGGCCTGCAACTTTCTGTGCGACAAATTCAGACAGGAAAAATCAGTATAAATCCTTAGAAAATTATCCCCCAGTGTCTCCATCTGCTGGCGGTATTGAATAAGCATTGCTGCACTGATGGGGTATGCATTAGACGAAAAAAAAGAAGAAAAAGAAGAATAATACGCCCAGAAAAGAGGCGAAAAGGAGAAAAACGTAAAAAAACGTGAAAAAAAAGTAAGAGGAAGAGAAGGGAAAAAAAGGTGGAAATGGGTTTAAAAGTGATTTCGGCGGAGAAATATATATATATATATATATATATATATATATATATATACGCGCACACACACACATATATATAAACGTATTCTCCGTTGAGATATTGCAGCCGCTGCTGTGTCCAGGCCCAGGAGCCTTAGCACTGTGCTGTGATGTCACTCAATACCACTGACATCACTAGGTGTAAACAACATCTCTCCTTTGCTGTGTATGTGACTATGGAGCTGTTTGGTGATGTCGTCTATTATGGCCTTCATAGAAGCAACAGGAGATTGTTGCATCCATCTAGAACCCTCAGAACTACAGTGCTATGATGTCACTCACTTCCACAGGCCTTGCAGAGTGTAAACAACAACAACCCAGCTTTGTTGTGTATGTAACCATAGGGATTTGTGATGTCACCTAGAACCTTCACAGCAGCGACAGCTTTATGAGGAGCATCAGCACTGCTCTGCCTGAGCAGAACCATCACCGCCATAGGTTGTCAAATAACCCGGGTTTAACCCACACAGGTAAGTCCAATGGGGTGCAGGCATGTCCTCTATGCTTACAGCTTCCCGTGGGTGTTGGTTTGATACCGTTTGGGGACAGCCAAGGAGGCATCTGCAGGCAACAAAGGTAGGTGTGTGCTTGTGTGTGTGTTTCCTATGCAGATCCTAAGCCCAGTGTCACATGCAAGTAGGAGGAGTAAGAAGGGTTCCTGGCAAATCCGGGTTATGGATTGCATTTAAAAAGGCCCCGTGGGAGTGCAATGGGCCCCTGTCTTGCTGCTTAGCAATAATGGTATGGGTTTAGGTTCTGCTGTGTGTACTGGTGGTTGACTGCCCCCCAGCCCAGAGTGTGCATGGAAAATTGTCTGGCAGCCTCCCTGACAGCAAGCAGTGATAGTGCCCATGAAGGGGACCTTGTTGGGCCCGCCCCTTTCACGGTTATCGCTTCTCGGCCTTTTGGCTAAGATCAAGTGTAGTATCTGTTCTTATCAGTTTAATATCTGATACGTCCCCTATCTGGGGACCATATATTAAATGGATTTTTGAGAACGGGGGCCGATTTCGAAGCTTGCTTCCGTCGCCCTATGCATTGACCCGATATGGCAGTATCTTCGGGTACAGTGCACCACCCCCTTACAGGGTTAAAAAGAAAGATTCCTACTTTCATTGCTACCTGCTTGCTGGCTAGCCAGCTAGCCAGCCCTGTGGGCCTTGCTGCTGCTGCTGCTGCAGCCAAAAAACAAAAGGTGGTGCTGCTGCTGCTTCTGCTTCTGCTTGTGTCTGGCCGCTGTTGGAGCGTCCAGGCACAGGACTTCTGCTGCTGCTGACTAAATGGCCTCCTTAATTGGATCATTTGAGTAGCCAGCACACCTGTGCAGGTAGGGCATGACATGATAGGCAGCTGCCTTGATAGCGGGTGGGTGCTGAATGTTCCTAATTGACAAAATAAGATTAATGCTTATGAAGAAATATAAAATCTCATCCCTTCCCCAATATCGCGCCACACCCCTACCCCTTAATTCCCTGGTTGAACTTGATGGACATATGTCTTTTTTCGACCGTACTAACTATGTAACTATGTAACATAACATGGGGGGGGGGGTCTCCTGGCTGTTCACACAGGTGTGTCATTGCTGTACATTGACCATGCATTGCTTCTGTGGTATTGCAAAGGCAAAGACAAATGCTTCCAGCCATCCATTGCACTAATGGATTGGTCATCAGCTGGCTGTCTATGTCCCGCATCAATATAGACCAAAGTACAGAGGGTTAGGCTATGCTATTGTGCACCTACCTGATGCATCAGAAGGTGCGAGGCCCTTGCTAAATTCTGTGCACAGACTTTGAGATCTATGCTTTAGACTGTATCTAAACCTGCTCCAACATGGACTGACATTCTGGCCTACTTTCAGCCGATGCGACTTGTCTGTCGCTGAACAGTCGCTTTTTATGTATTCAGCACCTATGTATAATGTTGTAAAAATGCTCTAGAAGCTAAAGTCGCAGAAATGTCACACATATTTGGCCTGCAACTTTCTGTGCGACAAATTCAGACAGGAAAAATCAGTATAAATCCTTAGAAAATTATCCCCCAGTGTCTCCATCTGCTGGCGGTATTGAATAAGCATTGCTGCACTGATGGGGTATGCATTAGACGAAAAAAAAGAAGAAAAAGAAGAATAATACGCCCAGAAAAGAGGCGAAAAGGAGAAAAACGTAAAAAAACTTGAAAAAAAAGTAAGAGGAAGAGAAGGGAAAAAAAGGTGGAAATGGGTTTAAAAGTGATTTCGGCGGAGAAATATATATATATATATATATATATATATATATATATATATATATATACGCGCACACACACACATATATATAAACGTATTCTCCGTTGAGATATTGCAGCCGCTGCTGTGTCCAGGCCCAGGAGCCTTAGCACTGTGCTGTGATGTCACTCAATACCACTGACATCACTAGGTGTAAACAACATCTCTCCTTTGCTGTGTATGTGACTATGGAGCTGTTTGGTGATGTCGTCTATTATGGCCTTCATAGAAGCAACAGGAGATTGTTGCATCCATCTAGAACCCTCAGAACTACAGTGCTATGATGTCACTCACTTCCACAGGCCTTGCAGAGTGTAAACAACAACAACCCAGCTTTGTTGTGTATGTAACCATAGGGATTTGTGATGTCACCTAGAACCTTCACAGCAGCGACAGCTTTATGAGGAGCATCAGCACTGCTCTGCCTGAGCAGAACCATCACCGCCATAGGTTGTCAAATAACCCGGGTTTAACCCACACAGGTAAGTCCAATGGGGTGCAGGCATGTCCTCTATGCTTACAGCTTCCCGTGGGTGTTGGTTTGATACCGTTTGGGGACAGCCAAGGAGGCATCTGCAGGCAACAAAGGTAGGTGTGTGCTTGTGTGTGTGTTTCCTATGCAGATCCTAAGCCCAGTGTCACATGCAAGTAGGAGGAGTAAGAAGGGTTCCTGGCAAATCCGGGTTATGGATTGCATTTAAAAAGGCCCCGTGGGAGTGCAATGGGCCCCTGTCTTGCTGCTTAGCAATAATGGTATGGGTTTAGGTTCTGCTGTGTGTACTGGTGGTTGACTGCCCCCCAGCCCAGAGTGTGCATGGAAAATTGTCTGGCAGCCTCCCTGACAGCAAGCAGTGATAGTGCCCATGAAGGGGACCTTGTTGGGCCCGCCCCTTTCACGGTTATCGCTTCTCGGCCTTTTGGCTAAGATCAAGTGTAGTATCTGTTCTTATCAGTTTAATATCTGATACGTCCCCTATCTGGGGACCATATATTAAATGGATTTTTGAGAACGGGGGCCGATTTCGAAGCTTGCTTCCGTCGCCCTATGCATTGACCCGATATGGCAGTATCTTCGGGTACAGTGCACCACCCCCTTACAGGGTTAAAAAGAAAGATTCCTACTTTCATTGCTACCTGCTTGCTGGCTAGCCAGCTAGCCAGCCCTGTGGGCCTTGCTGCTGCTGCTGCTGCAGCCAAAAAACAAAAGGTGGTGCTGCTGCTGCTTCTGCTTCTGCTTGTGTCTGGCCGCTGTTGGAGCGTCCAGGCACAGGACTTCTGCTGCTGCTGACTAAATGGCCTCCTTAATTGGATCATTTGAGTAGCCAGCACACCTGTGCAGGTAGGGCATGACATGATAGGCAGCTGCCTTGATAGCGGGTGGGTGCTGAATGTTCCTAATTGACAAAATAAGATTAATGCTTATGAAGAAATATAAAATCTCATCCCTTCCCCAATATCGCGCCACACCCCTACCCCTTAATTCCCTGGTTGAACTTGATGGACATATGTCTTTTTTCGACCGTACTAACTATGTAACTATGTAACATAACATGGGGGGGGGGGGTCTCCTGGCTGTTCACACAGGTGTGTCATTGCTGTACATTGACCATGCATTGCTTCTGTGGTATTGCAAAGGCAAAGACAAATGCTTCCAGCCATCCATTGCACTAATGGATTGGTCATCAGCTGGCTGTCTATGTCCCGCATCAATATAGACCAAAGTACAGAGGGTTAGGCTATGCTATTGTGCACCTACCTGATGCATCAGAAGGTGCGAGGCCCTTGCTAAATTCTGTGCACAGACTTTGAGATCTATGCTTTAGACTGTATCTAAACCTGCTCCAACATGGACTGACATTCTGGCCTACTTTCAGCCGATGCGACTTGTCTGTCGCTGAACAGTCGCTTTTTATGTATTCAGCACCTATGTATAATGTTGTAAAAATGCTCTAGAAGCTAAAGTCGCAGAAATGTCACACATATTTGGCCTGCAACTTTCTGTGCGACAAATTCAGACAGGAAAAATCAGTATAAATCCTTAGAAAATTATCCCCCAGTGTCTCCATCTGCTGGCAGTATTGAATAAGCATTGCTGCACTGATGGGGTATGCATTAGACGAAAAAAAAGAAGAAAAAGAAGAATAATACGCCCAGAAAAGAGGCGAAAAGGAGAAAAACGTAAAAAAACGTGAAAAAAAAGTAAGAGGAAGAGAAGGGAAAAAAAGGTGGAAATGGGTTTAAAAGTGATTTCGGCGGAGAAATATATATATATATATATATATATATATATATATATATATATACGCGCACACACACACATATATATAAACGTATTCTCCGTTGAGATATTGCAGCCGCTGCTGTGTCCAGGCCCAGGAGCCTTAGCACTGTGCTGTGATGTCACTCAATACCACTGACATCACTAGGTGTAAACAACATCTCTCCTTTGCTGTGTATGTGACTATGGAGCTGTTTGGTGATGTCGTCTATTATGGCCTTCATAGAAGCAACAGGAGATTGTTGCATCCATCTAGAACCCTCAGAACTACAGTGCTATGATGTCACTCACTTCCACAGGCCTTGCAGAGTGTAAACAACAACAACCCAGCTTTGTTGTGTATGTAACCATAGGGATTTGTGATGTCACCTAGAACCTTCACAGCAGCGACAGCTTTATGAGGAGCATCAGCACTGCTCTGCCTGAGCAGAACCATCACCGCCATAGGTTGTCAAATAACCCGGGTTTAACCCACACAGGTAAGTCCAATGGGGTGCAGGCATGTCCTCTATGCTTACAGCTTCCCGTGGGTGTTGGTTTGATACCGTTTGGGGACAGCCAAGGAGGCATCTGCAGGCAACAAAGGTAGGTGTGTGCTTGTGTGTGTGTTTCCTATGCAGATCCTAAGCCCAGTGTCACATGCAAGTAGGAGGAGTAAGAAGGGTTCCTGGCAAATCCGGGTTATGGATTGCATTTAAAAAGGCCCCGTGGGAGTGCAATGGGCCCCTGTCTTGCTGCTTAGCAATAATGGTATGGGTTTAGGTTCTGCTGTGTGTACTGGTGGTTGACTGCCCCCCAGCCCAGAGTGTGCATGGAAAATTGTCTGGCAGCCTCCCTGACAGCAAGCAGTGATAGTGCCCATGAAGGGGACCTTGTTGGGCCCGCCCCTTTCACGGTTATCGCTTCTCGGCCTTTTGGCTAAGATCAAGTGTAGTATCTGTTCTTATCAGTTTTTCATGCCGGTGGACAGTAACGCCGGTATGGGGCTGGTGGGGATGGGTGCTGCATGGAGGATGCAGGTGTACCAGGGCTTTCCGGGGCTGGTTCTGAGGAATCAGCTCGACGGCTGCCCCGATGTGACCTGTTCCCTCCGGGTCTCGCCATGAGGCTGAGAGGGTCTAGAGCCGAGGTACTTTTGTGCCTCGGGGAGTGGTGACCCCGAGGTGCCGAAACTCACTGGGAGGATAGGCTCACTGAGTTGAAGCACGGGCACCATAATCTCTTCACCTTGTGGCACTCACCTCTTGATTCCCGGCCTTCTGGCTAGGATCAGAGAAATTTTTATAGATCCGGCCGGATGTCCGGGCAGTATATCTGCACACATTCACTTATTTATTTCTTTTTTGTCTCACTGTGTCACTTTTTGCGTGTTGTGTGTTCACAGGATTGGTCAGGATGCGGTAGCCCTTCTGGGTGTCCCTCCTGGCGGTCTAGGGGAGGTGTGTGTGGCCATTAGGTTCCGCACCTCCCTGCAAACACCCCGGGTACTCCTGCTTTGGCAGGGTACCTACCGTAATTGGCTCTGCGGGCAGATACCTTGGCTAACGCCAAGGGGGATGCCGGGAGCATTTGTGGTCCCCTAGTAGCTTCGGCGAAAAGGGACATCGAACCTGGAACCTCGCAGGTACCTTTTGGTCCGGAGGCGAAGGGTAAGGTTTGTTGGGGGGCCTCTCTCCTATCGGAGAAGGGCTTGCGATAGACCGCATCCTTTGTGCACGTTTTTTTAGTGTAACACGTTTGCACTTTTTCTTGCACTTTGGGTGAATCGAAAGCACGTTCCTCGGCTTTAAAAAAAAAATCTGTTCTTATCAGTTTAATATCTGATACGTCCCCTATCTGGGGACCATATATTAAATGGATTTTTGAGAACGGGGGCCGATTTCGAAGCTTGCTTCCGTCGCCCTATGCATTGACCCGATATGGCAGTATCTTCGGGTACAGTGCACCACCCCCTTACAGGGTTAAAAAGAAAGATTCCTACTTTCATTGCTACCTGCTTGCTGGCTAGCCAGCTAGCCAGCCCTGTGGGCCTTGCTGCTGCTGCTGCTGCAGCCAAAAAACAAAAGGTGGTGCTGCTGCTGCTTCTGCTTCTGCTTGTGTCTGGCCGCTGTTGGAGCGTCCAGGCACAGGACTTCTGCTGCTGCTGACTAAATGGCCTCCTTAATTGGATCATTTGAGTAGCCAGCACACCTGTGCAGGTAGGGCATGACATGATAGGCAGCTGCCTTGATAGCGGGTGGGTGCTGAATGTTCCTAATTGACAAAATAAGATTAATGCTTATGAAGAAATATAAAATCTCATCCCTTCCCCAATATCGCGCCACACCCCTACCCCTTAATTCCCTGGTTGAACTTGATGGACATATGTCTTTTTTCGACCGTACTAACTATGTAACTATGTAACATAACATGGGGGGGGGGGGGTCTCCTGGCTGTTCACACAGGTGTGTCATTGCTGTACATTGACCATGCATTGCTTCTGTGGTATTGCAAAGGCAAAGACAAATGCTTCCAGCCATCCATTGCACTAATGGATTGGTCATCAGCTGGCTGTCTATGTCCCGCATCAATATAGACCAAAGTACAGAGGGTTAGGCTATGCTATTGTGCACCTACCTGATGCATCAGAAGGTGCGAGGCCCTTGCTAAATTCTGTGCACAGACTTTGAGATCTATGCTTTAGACTGTATCTAAACCTGCTCCAACATGGACTGACATTCTGGCCTACTTTCAGCCGATGCGACTTGTCTGTCGCTGAACAGTCGCTTTTTATGTATTCAGCACCTATGTATAATGTTGTAAAAATGCTCTAGAAGCTAAAGTCGCAGAAATGTCACACATATTTGGCCTGCAACTTTCTGTGCGACAAATTCAGACAGGAAAAATCAGTATAAATCCTTAGAAAATTATCCCCCAGTGTCTCCATCTGCTGGCGGTATTGAATAAGCATTGCTGCACTGATGGGGTATGCATTAGACGAAAAAAAAGAAGAAAAAGAAGAATAATACGCCCAGAAAAGAGGCGAAAAGGAGAAAAACGTAAAAAAACGTGAAAAAAAAGTAAGAGGAAGAGAAGGGAAAAAAAGGTGGAAATGGGTTTAAAAGTGATTTCGGCGGAGAAATATATATATATATATATATATATATATATATATATATATACGCGCACACACACACATATATATAAACGTATTCTCCGTTGAGATATTGCAGCCGCTGCTGTGTCCAGGCCCAGGAGCCTTAGCACTGTGCTGTGATGTCACTCAATACCACTGACATCACTAGGTGTAAACAACATCTCTCCTTTGCTGTGTATGTGACTATGGAGCTGTTTGGTGATGTCGTCTATTATGGCCTTCATAGAAGCAACAGGAGATTGTTGCATCCATCTAGAACCCTCAGAACTACAGTGCTATGATGTCACTCACTTCCACAGGCCTTGCAGAGTGTAAACAACAACAACCCAGCTTTGTTGTGTATGTAACCATAGGGATTTGTGATGTCACCTAGAACCTTCACAGCAGCGACAGCTTTATGAGGAGCATCAGCACTGCTCTGCCTGAGCAGAACCATCACCGCCATAGGTTGTCAAATAACCCGGGTTTAACCCACACAGGTAAGTCCAATGGGGTGCAGGCATGTCCTCTATGCTTACAGCTTCCCGTGGGTGTTGGTTTGATACCGTTTGGGGACAGCCAAGGAGGCATCTGCAGGCAACAAAGGTAGGTGTGTGCTTGTGTGTGTGTTTCCTATGCAGATCCTAAGCCCAGTGTCACATGCAAGTAGGAGGAGTAAGAAGGGTTCCTGGCAAATCCGGGTTATGGATTGCATTTAAAAAGGCCCCGTGGGAGTGCAATGGGCCCCTGTCTTGCTGCTTAGCAATAATGGTATGGGTTTAGGTTCTGCTGTGTGTACTGGTGGTTGACTGCCCCCCAGCCCAGAGTGTGCATGGAAAATTGTCTGGCAGCCTCCCTGACAGCAAGCAGTGATAGTGCCCATGAAGGGGACCTTGTTGGGCCCGCCCCTTTCACGGTTATCGCTTCTCGGCCTTTTGGCTAAGATCAAGTGTAGTATCTGTTCTTATCAGTTTAATATCTGATACGTCCCCTATCTGGGGACCATATATTAAATGGATTTTTGAGAACGGGGGCCGATTTCGAAGCTTGCTTCCGTCGCCCTATGCATTGACCCGATATGGCAGTATCTTCGGGTACAGTGCACCACCCCCTTATAGGGTTAAAAAGAAAGATTCCTACTTTCATTGCTACCTGCTTGCTGGCTAGCCAGCTAGCCAGCCCTGTGGGCCTTGCTGCTGCTGCTGCTGCAGCCAAAAAACAAAAGGTGGTGCTGCTGCTGCTTCTGCTTCTGCTTGTGTCTGGCCGCTGTTGGAGCGTCCAGGCACAGGACTTCTGCTGCTGCTGACTAAATGGCCTCCTTAATTGGATCATTTGAGTAGCCAGCACACCTGTGCAGGTAGGGCATGACATGATAGGCAGCTGCCTTGATAGCGGGTGGGTGCTGAATGTTCCTAATTGACAAAATAAGATTAATGCTTATGAAGAAATATAAAATCTCATCCCTTCCCCAATATCGCGCCACACCCCTACCCCTTAATTCCCTGGTTGAACTTGATGGACATATGTCTTTTTTCGACCGTACTAACTATGTAACTATGTAACATAACATGGGGGGGGGGGGGGGTCTCCTGGCTGTTCACACAGGTGTGTCATTGCTGTACATTGACCATGCATTGCTTCTGTGGTATTGCAAAGGCAAAGACAAATGCTTCCAGCCATCCATTGCACTAATGGATTGGTCATCAGCTGGCTGTCTATGTCCCGCATCAATATAGACCAAAGTACAGAGGGTTAGGCTATGCTATTGTGCACCTACCTGATGCATCAGAAGGTGCGAGGCCCTTGCTAAATTCTGTGCACAGACTTTGAGATCTATGCTTTAGACTGTATCTAAACCTGCTCCAACATGGACTGACATTCTGGCCTACTTTCAGCCGATGCGACTTGTCTGTCGCTGAACAGTCGCTTTTTATGTATTCAGCACCTATGTATAATGTTGTAAAAATGCTCTAGAAGCTAAAGTCGCAGAAATGTCACACATATTTGGCCTGCAACTTTCTGTGCGACAAATTCAGACAGGAAAAATCAGTATAAATCCTTAGAAAATTATCCCCCAGTGTCTCCATCTGCTGGCGGTATTGAATAAGCATTGCTGCACTGATGGGGTATGCATTAGACGAAAAAAAAGAAGAAAAAGAAGAATAATACGCCCAGAAAAGAGGCGAAAAGGAGAAAAACGTAAAAAAACGTGAAAAAAAAGTAAGAGGAAGAGAAGGGAAAAAAAGGTGGAAATGGGTTTAAAAGTGATTTCGGCGGAGAATATATATATATATATATATATATATATATATATATATATATACGCGCACACACACACATATATATAAACGTATTCTCCGTTGAGATATTGCAGCCGCTGCTGTGTCCAGGCCCAGGAGCCTTAGCACTGTGCTGTGATGTCACTCAATACCACTGACATCACTAGGTGTAAACAACATCTCTCCTTTGCTGTGTATGTGACTATGGAGCTGTTTGGTGATGTCGTCTATTATGGCCTTCATAGAAGCAACAGGAGATTGTTGCATCCATCTAGAACCCTCAGAACTACAGTGCTATGATGTCACTCACTTCCACAGGCCTTGCAGAGTGTAAACAACAACAACCCAGCTTTGTTGTGTATGTAACCATAGGGATTTGTGATGTCACCTAGAACCTTCACAGCAGCGACAGCTTTATGAGGAGCATCAGCACTGCTCTGCCTGAGCAGAACCATCACCGCCATAGGTTGTCAAATAACCCGGGTTTAACCCACACAGGTAAGTCCAATGGGGTGCAGGCATGTCCTCTATGCTTACAGCTTCCCGTGGGTGTTGGTTTGATACCGTTTGGGGACAGCCAAGGAGGCATCTGCAGGCAACAAAGGTAGGTGTGTGCTTGTGTGTGTGTTTCCTATGCAGATCCTAAGCCCAGTGTCACATGCAAGTAGGAGGAGTAAGAAGGGTTCCTGGCAAATCCGGGTTATGGATTGCATTTAAAAAGGCCCCGTGGGAGTGCAATGGGCCCCTGTCTTGCTGCTTAGCAATAATGGTATGGGTTTAGGTTCTGCTGTGTGTACTGGTGGTTGACTGCCCCCCAGCCCAGAGTGTGCATGGAAAATTGTCTGGCAGCCTCCCTGACAGCAAGCAGTGATAGTGCCCATGAAGGGGACCTTGTTGGGCCCGCCCCTTTCACGGTTATCGCTTCTCGGCCTTTTGGCTAAGATCAAGTGTAGTATCTGTTCTTATCAGTTTAATATCTGATACGTCCCCTATCTGGGGACCATATATTAAATGGATTTTTGAGAACGGGGGCCGATTTCGAAGCTTGCTTCCGTCGCCCTATGCATTGACCCGATATGGCAGTATCTTCGGGTACAGTGCACCACCCCCTTACAGGGTTAAAAAGAAAGATTCCTACTTTCATTGCTACCTGCTTGCTGGCTAGCCAGCTAGCCAGCCCTGTGGGCCTTGCTGCTGCTGCTGCTGCAGCCAAAAAACAAAAGGTGGTGCTGCTGCTGCTTCTGCTTCTGCTTGTGTCTGGCCGCTGTTGGAGCGTCCAGGCACAGGACTTCTGCTGCTGCTGACTAAATGGCCTCCTTAATTGGATCATTTGAGTAGCCAGCACACCTGTGCAGGTAGGGCATGACATGATAGGCAGCTGCCTTGATAGCGGGTGGGTGCTGAATGTTCCTAATTGACAAAATAAGATTAATGCTTATGAAGAAATATAAAATCTCATCCCTTCCCCAATATCGCGCCACACCCCTACCCCTTAATTCCCTGGTTGAACTTGATGGACATATGTCTTTTTTCGACCGTACTAACTATGTAACTATGTAACATAACATGGGGGGGGGGGGTCTCCTGGCTGTTCACACAGGTGTGTCATTGCTGTACATTGACCATGCATTGCTTCTGTGGTATTGCAAAGGCAAAGACAAATGCTTCCAGCCATCCATTGCACTAATGGATTGGTCATCAGCTGGCTGTCTATGTCCCGCATCAATATAGACCAAAGTACAGAGGGTTAGGCTATGCTATTGTGCACCTACCTGATGCATCAGAAGGTGCGAGGCCCTTGCTAAATTCTGTGCACAGACTTTGAGATCTATGCTTTAGACTGTATCTAAACCTGCTCCAACATGGACTGACATTCTGGCCTACTTTCAGCCGATGCGACTTGTCTGTCGCTGAACAGTCGCTTTTTATGTATTCAGCACCTATGTATAATGTTGTAAAAATGCTCTAGAAGCTAAAGTCGCAGAAATGTCACACATATTTGGCCTGCAACTTTCTGTGCGACAAATTCAGACAGGAAAAATCAGTATAAATCCTTAGAAAATTATCCCCCAGTGTCTCCATCTGCTGGCGGTATTGAATAAGCATTGCTGCACTGATGGGGTATGCATTAGACGAAAAAAAAGAAGAAAAAGAAGAATAATACGCCCAGAAAAGAGGCGAAAAGGAGAAAAACGTAAAAAAACGTGAAAAAAAAGTAAGAGGAAGAGAAGGGAAAAAAAGGTGGAAATGGGTTTAAAAGTGATTTCGGCGGAGAAATATATATATATATATATATATATATATATATATATATATATATACGCGCACACACACACATATATATAAACGTATTCTCCGTTGAGATATTGCAGCCGCTGCTGTGTCCAGGCCCAGGAGCCTTAGCACTGTGCTGTGATGTCACTCAATACCACTGACATCACTAGGTGTAAACAACATCTCTCCTTTGCTGTGTATGTGACTATGGAGCTGTTTGGTGATGTCGTCTATTATGGCCTTCATAGAAGCAACAGGAGATTGTTGCATCCATCTAGAACCCTCAGAACTACAGTGCTATGATGTCACTCACTTCCACAGGCCTTGCAGAGTGTAAACAACAACAACCCAGCTTTGTTGTGTATGTAACCATAGGGATTTGTGATGTCACCTAGAACCTTCACAGCAGCGACAGCTTTATGAGGAGCATCAGCACTGCTCTGCCTGAGCAGAACCATCACCGCCATAGGTTGTCAAATAACCCGGGTTTAACCCACACAGGTAAGTCCAATGGGGTGCAGGCATGTCCTCTATGCTTACAGCTTCCCGTGGGTGTTGGTTTGATACCGTTTGGGGACAGCCAAGGAGGCATCTGCAGGCAACAAAGGTAGGTGTGTGCTTGTGTGTGTGTTTCCTATGCAGATCCTAAGCCCAGTGTCACATGCAAGTAGGAGGAGTAAGAAGGGTTCCTGGCAAATCCGGGTTATGGATTGCATTTAAAAAGGCCCCGTGGGAGTGCAATGGGCCCCTGTCTTGCTGCTTAGCAATAATGGTATGGGTTTAGGTTCTGCTGTGTGTACTGGTGGTTGACTGCCCCCCAGCCCAGAGTGTGCATGGAAAATTGTCTGGCAGCCTCCCTGACAGCAAGCAGTGATAGTGCCCATGAAGGGGACCTTGTTGGGCCCGCCCCTTTCACGGTTATCGCTTCTCGGCCTTTTGGCTAAGATCAAGTGTAGTATCTGTTCTTATCAGTTTAATATCTGATACGTCCCCTATCTGGGGACCATATATTAAATGGATTTTTGAGAACGGGGGCCGATTTCGAAGCTTGCTTCCGTCGCCCTATGCATTGACCCGATATGGCAGTATCTTCGGGTACAGTGCACCACCCCCTTACAGGGTTAAAAAGAAAGATTCCTACTTTCATTGCTACCTGCTTGCTGGCTAGCCAGCTAGCCAGCCCTGTGGGCCTTGCTGCTGCTGCTGCAGCCAAAAAACAAAAGGTGGTGCTGCTGCTGCTTCTGCTTCTGCTTGTGTCTGGCCGCTGTTGGAGCGTCCAGGCACAGGACTTCTGCTGCTGCTGACTAAATGGCCTCCTTAATTGGATCATTTGAGTAGCCAGCACACCTGTGCAGGTAGGGCATGACATGATAGGCAGCTGCCTTGATAGCGGGTGGGTGCTGAATGTTCCTAATTGACAAAATAAGATTAATGCTTATGAAGAAATATAAAATCTCATCCCTTCCCCAATATCGCGCCACACCCCTACCCCTTAATTCCCTGGTTGAACTTGATGGACATATGTCTTTTTTCGACCGTACTAACTATGTAACTATGTAACATAACATGGGGGGGGGGGGGGTCTCCTGGCTGTTCACACAGGTGTGTCATTGCTGTACATTGACCATGCATTGCTTCTGTGGTATTGCAAAGGCAAAGACAAATGCTTCCAGCCATCCATTGCACTAATGGATTGGTCATCAGCTGGCTGTCTATGTCCCGCATCAATATAGACCAAAGTACAGAGGGTTAGGCTATGCTATTGTGCACCTACCTGATGCATCAGAAGGTGCGAGGCCCTTGCTAAATTCTGTGCACAGACTTTGAGATCTATGCTTTAGACTGTATCTAAACCTGCTCCAACATGGACTGACATTCTGGCCTACTTTCAGCCGATGCGACTTGTCTGTCGCTGAACAGTCGCTTTTTATGTATTCAGCACCTATGTATAATGTTGTAAAAATGCTCTAGAAGCTAAAGTCGCAGAAATGTCACACATATTTGGCCTGCAACTTTCTGTGCGACAAATTCAGACAGGAAAAATCAGTATAAATCCTTAGAAAATTATCCCCCAGTGTCTCCATCTGCTGGCGGTATTGAATAAGCATTGCTGCACTGATGGGGTATGCATTAGACGAAAAAAAAGAAGAAAAAGAAGAATAATACGCCCAGAAAAGAGGCGAAAAGGAGAAAAACGTAAAAAAACGTGAAAAAAAAGTAAGAGGAAGAGAAGGGAAAAAAAGGTGGAAATGGGTTTAAAAGTGATTTCGGCGGAGAAATATATATATATATATATATATATATATATATATATATATATATACGCGCACACACACACATATATATAAACGTATTCTCCGTTGAGATATTGCAGCCGCTGCTGTGTCCAGGCCCAGGAGCCTTAGCACTGTGCTGTGATGTCACTCAATACCACTGACATCACTAGGTGTAAACAACATCTCTCCTTTGCTGTGTATGTGACTATGGAGCTGTTTGGTGATGTCGTCTATTATGGCCTTCATAGAAGCAACAGGAGATTGTTGCATCCATCTAGAACCCTCAGAACTACAGTGCTATGATGTCACTCACTTCCACAGGCCTTGCAGAGTGTAAACAACAACAACCCAGCTTTGTTGTGTATGTAACCATAGGGATTTGTGATGTCACCTAGAACCTTCACAGCAGCGACAGCTTTATGAGGAGCATCAGCACTGCTCTGCCTGAGCAGAACCATCACCGCCATAGGTTGTCAAATAACCCGGGTTTAACCCACACAGGTAAGTCCAATGGGGTGCAGGCATGTCCTCTATGCTTACAGCTTCCCGTGGGTGTTGGTTTGATACCGTTTGGGGACAGCCAAGGAGGCATCTGCAGGCAACAAAGGTAGGTGTGTGCTTGTGTGTGTGTTTCCTATGCAGATCCTAAGCCCAGTGTCACATGCAAGTAGGAGGAGTAAGAAGGGTTCCTGGCAAATCCGGGTTATGGATTGCATTTAAAAAGGCCCCGTGGGAGTGCAATGGGCCCCTGTCTTGCTGCTTAGCAATAATGGTATGGGTTTAGGTTCTGCTGTGTGTACTGGTGGTTGACTGCCCCCCAGCCCAGAGTGTGCATGGAAAATTGTCTGGCAGCCTCCCTGACAGCAAGCAGTGATAGTGCCCATGAAGGGGACCTTGTTGGGCCCGCCCCTTTCACGGTTATCGCTTCTCGGCCTTTTGGCTAAGATCAAGTGTAGTATCTGTTCTTATCAGTTTAATATCTGATACGTCCCCTATCTGGGGACCATATATTAAATGGATTTTTGAGAACGGGGGCCGATTTCGAAGCTTGCTTCCGTCGCCCTATGCATTGACCCGATATGGCAGTATCTTCGGGTACAGTGCACCACCCCCTTACAGGGTTAAAAAGAAAGATTCCTACTTTCATTGCTACCTGCTTGCTGGCTAGCCAGCTAGCCAGCCCTGTGGGCCTTGCTGCTGCTGCTGCTGCAGCCAAAAAACAAAAGGTGGTGCTGCTTCTGCTTCTGCTTGTGTCTGGCCGCTGTTGGAGCGTCCAGGCACAGGACTTCTGCTGCTGCTGACTAAATGGCCTCCTTAATTGGATCATTTGAGTAGCCAGCACACCTGTGCAGGTAGGGCATGACATGATAGGCAGCTGCCTTGATAGCGGGTGGGTGCTGAATGTTCCTAATTGACAAAATAAGATTAATGCTTATGAAGAAATATAAAATCTCATCCCTTCCCCAATATCGCGCCACACCCCTACCCCTTAATTCCCTGGTTGAACTTGATGGACATATGTCTTTTTTCGACCGTACTAACTATGTAACTATGTAACATAACATGGGGGGGGGGGGGGTCTCCTGGCTGTTCACACAGGTGTGTCATTGCTGTACATTGACCATGCATTGCTTCTGTGGTATTGCAAAGGCAAAGACAAATGCTTCCAGCCATCCATTGCACTAATGGATTGGTCATCAGCTGGCTGTCTATGTCCCGCATCAATATAGACCAAAGTACAGAGGGTTAGGCTATGCTATTGTGCACCTACCTGATGCATCAGAAGGTGCGAGGCCCTTGCTAAATTCTGTGCACAGACTTTGAGATCTATGCTTTAGACTGTATCTAAACCTGCTCCAACATGGACTGACATTCTGGCCTACTTTCAGCCGATGCGACTTGTCTGTCGCTGAACAGTCGCTTTTTATGTATTCAGCACCTATGTATAATGTTGTAAAAATGCTCTAGAAGCTAAAGTCGCAGAAATGTCACACATATTTGGCCTGCAACTTTCTGTGCGACAAATTCAGACAGGAAAAATCAGTATAAATTGATGGGGTATGCATTAGACGAAAAAAAAGAAGAAAAAGAAGAATAATACGCCCAGAAAAGAGGCGAAAAGGAGAAAAACGTAAAAAAACGTGAAAAAAAAGTAAGAGGAAGAGAAGGGAAAAAAAGGTGGAAATGGGTTTAAAAGTGATTTCGGCGGAGAAATATATATATATATATATATATATATATATATATATATATATGCGCACACACACACATATATATAAACGTATTCTCCGTTGAGATATTGCAGCCGCTGCTGTGTCCAGGCCCAGGAGCCTTAGCACTGTGCTGTGATGTCACTCAATACCACTGACATCACTAGGTGTAAACAACATCTCTCCTTTGCTGTGTATGTGACTATGGAGCTGTTTGGTGATGTCGTCTATTATGGCCTTCATAGAAGCAACAGGAGATTGTTGCATCCATCTAGAACCCTCAGAACTACAGTGCTATGATGTCACTCACTTCCACAGGCCTTGCAGAGTGTAAACAACAACAACCCAGCTTTGTTGTGTATGTAACCATAGGGATTTGTGATGTCACCTAGAACCTTCACAGCAGCGACAGCTTTATGAGGAGCATCAGCACTGCTCTGCCTGAGCAGAACCATCACCGCCATAGGTTGTCAAATAACCCGGGTTTAACCCACACAGGTAAGTCCAATGGGGTGCAGGCATGTCCTCTATGCTTACAGCTTCCCGTGGGTGTTGGTTTGATACCGTTTGGGGACAGCCAAGGAGGGATCTGCAGGCAACAAAGGTAGGTGTGTGCTTGTGTGTGTGTTTCCTATGCAGATCCTAAGCCCAGTGTCACATGCAAGTAGGAGGAGTAAGAAGGGTTCCTGGCAAATCCGGGTTATGGATTGCATTTAAAAAGGCCCCGTGGGAGTGCAATGGGCCCCTGTCTTGCTGCTTAGCAATAATGGTATGGGTTTAGGTTCTGCTGTGTGTACTGGTGGTTGACTGCCCCCCAGCCCAGAGTGTGCATGGAAAATTGTCTGGCAGCCTCCCTGACAGCAAGCAGTGATAGTGCCCATGAAGGGGACCTTGTTGGGCCCGCCCCTTTCACGGTTATCGCTTCTCGGCCTTTTGGCTAAGATCAAGTGTAGTATCTGTTCTTATCAGTTTAATATCTGATACGTCCCCTATCTGGGGACCATATATTAAATGGATTTTTGAGAACGGGGGCCGATTTCGAAGCTTGCTTCCGTCGCCCTATGCATTGACCCGATATGGCAGTATCTTCGGGTACAGTGCACCACCCCCTTACAGGGTTAAAAAGAAAGATTCCTACTTTCATTGCTACCTGCTTGCTGGCTAGCCAGCTAGCCAGCCCTGTGGGCCTTGCTGCTGCTGCTGCTGCAGCCAAAAAACAAAAGGTGGTGCTGCTGCTGCTTCTGCTTCTGCTTGTGTCTGGCCGCTGTTGGAGCGTCCAGGCACAGGACTTCTGCTGCTGCTGACTAAATGGCCTCCTTAATTGGATCATTTGAGTAGCCAGCACACCTGTGCAGGTAGGGCATGACATGATAGGCAGCTGCCTTGATAGCGGGTGGGTGCTGAATGTTCCTAATTGACAAAATAAGATTAATGCTTATGAAGAAATATAAAATCTCATCCCTTCCCCAATATCGCGCCACACCCCTACCCCTTAATTCCCTGGTTGAACTTGATGGACATATGTCTTTTTTCGACCGTACTAACTATGTAACTATGTAACATAACATGGGGGGGGGGGGGGTCTCCTGGCTGTTCACACAGGTGTGTCATTGCTGTACATTGACCATGCATTGCTTCTGTGGTATTGCAAAGGCAAAGACAAATGCTTCCAGCCATCCATTGCACTAATGGATTGGTCATCAGCTGGCTGTCTATGTCCCGCATCAATATAGACCAAAGTACAGAGGGTTAGGCTATGCTATTGTGCACCTACCTGATGCATCAGAAGGTGCGAGGCCCTTGCTAAATTCTGTGCACAGACTTTGAGATCTATGCTTTAGACTGTATCTAAACCTGCTCCAACATGGACTGACATTCTGGCCTACTTTCAGCCGATGCGACTTGTCTGTCGCTGAACAGTCGCTTTTTATGTATTCAGCACCTATGTATAATGTTGTAAAAATGCTCTAGAAGCTAAAGTCGCAGAAATGTCACACATATTTGGCCTGCAACTTTCTGTGCGACAAATTCAGACAGGAAAAATCAGTATAAATTGATGGGGTATGCATTAGACGAAAAAAAAGAAGAAAAAGAAGAATAATACGCCCAGAAAAGAGGCGAAAAGGAGAAAAACGTAAAAAAACGTGAAAAAAAAGTAAGAGGAAGAGAAGGGAAAAAAAGGTGGAAATGGGTTTAAAAGTGATTTCGGCGGAGAAATATATATATATATATATATATATATATATATATATATATATATACGCGCACACACACACATATATATAAACGTATTCTCCGTTGAGATATTGCAGCCGCTGCTGTGTCCAGGCCCAGGAGCCTTAGCACTGTGCTGTGATGTCACTCAATACCACTGACATCACTAGGTGTAAACAACATCTCTCCTTTGCTGTGTATGTGACTATGGAGCTGTTTGGTGATGTCGTCTATTATGGCCTTCATAGAAGCAACAGGAGATTGTTGCATCCATCTAGAACCCTCAGAACTACAGTGCTATGATGTCACTCACTTCCACAGGCCTTGCAGAGTGTAAACAACAACAACCCAGCTTTGTTGTGTATGTAACCATAGGGATTTGTGATGTCACCTAGAACCTTCACAGCAGCGACAGCTTTATGAGGAGCATCAGCACTGCTCTGCCTGAGCAGAACCATCACCGCCATAGGTTGTCAAATAACCCGGGTTTAACCCACACAGGTAAGTCCAATGGGGTGCAGGCATGTCCTCTATGCTTACAGCTTCCCGTGGGTGTTGGTTTGATACCGTTTGGGGACAGCCAAGGAGGCATCTGCAGGCAACAAAGGTAGGTGTGTGCTTGTGTGTGTGTTTCCTATGCAGATCCTAAGCCCAGTGTCACATGCAAGTAGGAGGAGTAAGAAGGGTTCCTGGCAAATCCGGGTTATGGATTGCATTTAAAAAGGCCCCGTGGGAGTGCAATGGGCCCCTGTCTTGCTGCTTAGCAATAATGGTATGGGTTTAGGTTCTGCTGTGTGTACTGGTGGTTGACTGCCCCCCAGCCCAGAGTGTGCATGGAAAATTGTCTGGCAGCCTCCCTGACAGCAAGCAGTGATAGTGCCCATGAAGGGGACCTTGTTGGGCCCGCCCCTTTCACGGTTATCGCTTCTCGGCCTTTTGGCTAAGATCAAGTGTAGTATCTGTTCTTATCAGTTTAATATCTGATACGTCCCCTATCTGGGGACCATATATTAAATGGATTTTTGAGAACGGGGGCCGATTTCGAAGCTTGCTTCCGTCGCCCTATGCATTGACCCGATATGGCAGTATCTTCGGGTACAGTGCACCACCCCCTTACAGGGTTAAAAAGAAAGATTCCTACTTTCATTGCTACCTGCTTGCTGGCTAGCCAGCTAGCCAGCCCTGTGGGCCTTGCTGCTGCTGCTGCTGCAGCCAAAAAACAAAAGGTGGTGCTGCTGCTGCTTCTGCTTCTGCTTGTGTCTGGCCGCTGTTGGAGCGTCCAGGCACAGGACTTCTGCTGCTGCTGACTAAATGGCCTCCTTAATTGGATCATTTGAGTAGCCAGCACACCTGTGCAGGTAGGGCATGACATGATAGGCAGCTGCCTTGATAGCGGGTGGGTGCTGAATGTTCCTAATTGACAAAATAAGATTAATGCTTATGAAGAAATATAAAATCTCATCCCTTCCCCAATATCGCGCCACACCCCTACCCCTTAATTCCCTGGTTGAACTTGATGGACATATGTCTTTTTTCGACCGTACTAACTATGTAACTATGTAACATAACATGGGGGGGGGGGGGGTCTCCTGGCTGTTCACACAGGTGTGTCATTGCTGTACATTGACCATGCATTGCTTCTGTGGTATTGCAAAGGCAAAGACAAATGCTTCCAGCCATCCATTGCACTAATGGATTGGTCATCAGCTGGCTGTCTATGTCCCGCATCAATATAGACCAAAGTACAGAGGGTTAGGCTATGCTATTGTGCACCTACCTGATGCATCAGAAGGTGCGAGGCCCTTGCTAAATTCTGTGCACAGACTTTGAGATCTATGCTTTAGACTGTATCTAAACCTGCTCCAACATGGACTGACATTCTGGCCTACTTTCAGCCGATGCGACTTGTCTGTCGCTGAACAGTCGCTTTTTATGTATTCAGCACCTATGTATAATGTTGTAAAAATGCTCTAGAAGCTAAAGTCGCAGAAATGTCACACATATTTGGCCTGCAACTTTCTGTGCGACAAATTCAGACAGGAAAAATCAGTATAAATCCTTAGAAAATTATCCCCCAGTGTCTCCATCTGCTGGCGGTATTGAATAAGCATTGCTGCACTGATGGGGTATGCATTAGACGAAAAAAAAGAAGAAAAAGAAGAATAATACGCCCAGAAAAGAGGCGAAAAGGAGAAAAACGTAAAAAAACGTGAAAAAAAAGTAAGAGGAAGAGAAGGGAAAAAAAGGTGGAAATGGGTTTAAAAGTGATTTCGGCGGAGAAATATATATATATATATATATATATATATATATATATACGCGCACACACACACATATATATAAACGTATTCTCCGTTGAGATATTGCAGCCGCTGCTGTGTCCAGGCCCAGGAGCCTTAGCACTGTGCTGTGATGTCACTCAATACCACTGACATCACTAGGTGTAAACAACATCTCTCCTTTGCTGTGTATGTGACTATGGAGCTGTTTGGTGATGTCGTCTATTATGGCCTTCATAGAAGCAACAGGAGATTGTTGCATCCATCTAGAACCCTCAGAACTACAGTGCTATGATGTCACTCACTTCCACAGGCCTTGCAGAGTGTAAACAACAACAACCCAGCTTTGTTGTGTATGTAACCATAGGGATTTGTGATGTCACCTAGAACCTTCACAGCAGCGACAGCTTTATGAGGAGCATCAGCACTGCTCTGCCTGAGCAGAACCATCACCGCCATAGGTTGTCAAATAACCCGGGTTTAACCCACACAGGTAAGTCCAATGGGGTGCAGGCATGTCCTCTATGCTTACAGCTTCCCGTGGGTGTTGGTTTGATACCGTTTGGGGACAGCCAAGGAGGCATCTGCAGGCAACAAAGGTAGGTGTGTGCTTGTGTGTGTGTTTCCTATGCAGATCCTAAGCCCAGTGTCACATGCAAGTAGGAGGAGTAAGAAGGGTTCCTGGCAAATCCGGGTTATGGATTGCATTTAAAAAGGCCCCGTGGGAGTGCAATGGGCCCCTGTCTTGCTGCTTAGCAATAATGGTATGGGTTTAGGTTCTGCTGTGTGTACTGGTGGTTGACTGCCCCCCAGCCCAGAGTGTGCATGGAAAATTGTCTGGCAGCCTCCCTGACAGCAAGCAGTGATAGTGCCCATGAAGGGGACCTTGTTGGGCCCGCCCCTTTCACGGTTATCGCTTCTCGGCCTTTTGGCTAAGATCAAGTGTAGTATCTGTTCTTATCAGTTTAATATCTGATACGTCCCCTATCTGGGGACCATATATTAAATGGATTTTTGAGAACGGGGGCCGATTTCGAAGCTTGCTTCCGTCGCCCTATGCATTGACCCGATATGGCAGTATCTTCGGGTACAGTGCACCACCCCCTTACAGGGTTAAAAAGAAAGATTCCTACTTTCATTGCTACCTGCTTGCTGGCTAGCCAGCTAGCCAGCCCTGTGGGCCTTGCTGCTGCTGCTGCTGCAGCCAAAAAACAAAAGGTGGTGCTGCTGCTGCTTCTGCTTCTGCTTGTGTCTGGCCGCTGTTGGAGCGTCCAGGCACAGGACTTCTGCTGCTGCTGACTAAATGGCCTCCTTAATTGGATCATTTGAGTAGCCAGCACACCTGTGCAGGTAGGGCATGACATGATAGGCAGCTGCCTTGATAGCGGGTGGGTGCTGAATGTTCCTAATTGACAAAATAAGATTAATGCTTATGAAGAAATATAAAATCTCATCCCTTCCCCAATATCGCGCCACACCCCTACCCCTTAATTCCCTGGTTGAACTTGATGGACATATGTCTTTTTTCGACCGTACTAACTATGTAACTATGTAACATAACATGGGGGGGGGGGGGGTCTCCTGGCTGTTCACACAGGTGTGTCATTGCTGTACATTGACCATGCATTGCTTCTGTGGTATTGCAAAGGCAAAGACAAATGCTTCCAGCCATCCATTGCACTAATGGATTGGTCATCAGCTGGCTGTCTATGTCCCGCATCAATATAGACCAAAGTACAGAGGGTTAGGCTATGCTATTGTGCACCTACCTGATGCATCAGAAGGTGCGAGGCCCTTGCTAAATTCTGTGCACAGACTTTGAGATCTATGCTTTAGACTGTATCTAAACCTGCTCCAACATGGACTGACATTCTGGCCTACTTTCAGCCGATGCGACTTGTCTGTCGCTGAACAGTCGCTTTTTATGTATTCAGCACCTATGTATAATGTTGTAAAAATGCTCTAGAAGCTAAAGTCGCAGAAATGTCACACATATTTGGCCTGCAACTTTCTGTGCGACAAATTCAGACAGGAAAAATCAGTATAAATTGATGGGGTATGCATTAGACGAAAAAAAAGAAGAAAAAGAAGAATAATACGCCCAGAAAAGAGGCGAAAAGGAGAAAAACGTAAAAAAACGTGAAAAAAAAGTAAGAGGAAGAGAAGGGAAAAAAAGGTGGAAATGGGTTTAAAAGTGATTTCGGCGGAGAAATATATATATATATATATATATATATATATATATATATATATACGCGCACACACACACATATATATAAACGTATTCTCCGTTGAGATATTGCAGCCGCTGCTGTGTCCAGGCCCAGGAGCCTTAGCACTGTGCTGTGATGTCACTCAATACCACTGACATCACTAGGTGTAAACAACATCTCTCCTTTGCTGTGTATGTGACTATGGAGCTGTTTGGTGATGTCGTCTATTATGGCCTTCATAGAAGCAACAGGAGATTGTTGCATCCATCTAGAACCCTCAGAACTACAGTGCTATGATGTCACTCACTTCCACAGGCCTTGCAGAGTGTAAACAACAACAACCCAGCTTTGTTGTGTATGTAACCATAGGGATTTGTGATGTCACCTAGAACCTTCACAGCAGCGACAGCTTTATGAGGAGCATCAGCACTGCTCTGCCTGAGCAGAACCATCACCGCCATAGGTTGTCAAATAACCCGGGTTTAACCCACACAGGTAAGTCCAATGGGGTGCAGGCATGTCCTCTATGCTTACAGCTTCCCGTGGGTGTTGGTTTGATACCGTTTGGGGACAGCCAAGGAGGCATCTGCAGGCAACAAAGGTAGGTGTGTGCTTGTGTGTGTGTTTCCTATGCAGATCCTAAGCCCAGTGTCACATGCAAGTAGGAGGAGTAAGAAGGGTTCCTGGCAAATCCGGGTTATGGATTGCATTTAAAAAGGCCCCGTGGGAGTGCAATGGGCCCCTGTCTTGCTGCTTAGCAATAATGGTATGGGTTTAGGTTCTGCTGTGTGTACTGGTGGTTGACTGCCCCCCAGCCCAGAGTGTGCATGGAAAATTGTCTGGCAGCCTCCCTGACAGCAAGCAGTGATAGTGCCCATGAAGGGGACCTTGTTGGGCCCGCCCCTTTCACGGTTATCGCTTCTCGGCCTTTTGGCTAAGATCAAGTGTAGTATCTGTTCTTATCAGTTTAATATCTGATACGTCCCCTATCTGGGGACCATATATTAAATGGATTTTTGAGAACGGGGGCCGATTTCGAAGCTTGCTTCCGTCGCCCTATGCATTGACCCGATATGGCAGTATCTTCGGGTACAGTGCACCACCCCCTTACAGGGTTAAAAAGAAAGATTCCTACTTTCATTGCTACCTGCTTGCTGGCTAGCCAGCTAGCCAGCCCTGTGGGCCTTGCTGCTGCTGCTGCTGCAGCCAAAAAACAAAAGGTGGTGCTGCTGCTGCTTCTGCTTCTGCTTGTGTCTGGCCGCTGTTGGAGCGTCCAGGCACAGGACTTCTGCTGCTGCTGACTAAATGGCCTCCTTAATTGGATCATTTGAGTAGCCAGCACACCTGTGCAGGTAGGGCATGACATGATAGGCAGCTGCCTTGATAGCGGGTGGGTGCTGAATGTTCCTAATTGACAAAATAAGATTAATGCTTATGAAGAAATATAAAATCTCATCCCTTCCCCAATATCGCGCCACACCCCTACCCCTTAATTCCCTGGTTGAACTTGATGGACATATGTCTTTTTTCGACCGTACTAACTATGTAACTATGTAACATAACATGGGGGGGGGGGGGTCTCCTGGCTGTTCACACAGGTGTGTCATTGCTGTACATTGACCATGCATTGCTTCTGTGGTATTGCAAAGGCAAAGACAAATGCTTCCAGCCATCCATTGCACTAATGGATTGGTCATCAGCTGGCTGTCTATGTCCCGCATCAATATAGACCAAAGTACAGAGGGTTAGGCTATGCTATTGTGCACCTACCTGATGCATCAGAAGGTGCGAGGCCCTTGCTAAATTCTGTGCACAGACTTTGAGATCTATGCTTTAGACTGTATCTAAACCTGCTCCAACATGGACTGACATTCTGGCCTACTTTCAGCCGATGCGACTTGTCTGTCGCTGAACAGTCGCTTTTTATGTATTCAGCACCTATGTATAATGTTGTAAAAATGCTCTAGAAGCTAAAGTCGCAGAAATGTCACACATATTTGGCCTGCAACTTTCTGTGCGACAAATTCAGACAGGAAAAATCAGTATAAATCCTTAGAAAATTATCCCCCAGTGTCTCCATCTGCTGGCGGTATTGAATAAGCATTGCTGCACTGATGGGGTATGCATTAGACGAAAAAAAAGAAGAAAAAGAAGAATAATACGCCCAGAAAAGAGGCGAAAAGGAGAAAAACGTAAAAAAACGTGAAAAAAAAGTAAGAGGAAGAGAAGGGAAAAAAAGGTGGAAATGGGTTTAAAAGTGATTTCGGCGGAGAAATATATATATATATATATATATATATATATATACGCGCACACACACATATATATAAACGTATTCTCCGTTGAGATATTGCAGCCGCTGCTGTGTCCAGGCCCAGGAGCCTTAGCACTGTGCTGTGATGTCACTCAATACCACTGACATCACTAGGTGTAAACAACATCTCTCCTTTGCTGTGTATGTGACTATGGAGCTGTTTGGTGATGTCGTCTATTATGGCCTTCATAGAAGCAACAGGAGATTGTTGCATCCATCTAGAACCCTCAGAACTACAGTGCTATGATGTCACTCACTTCCACAGGCCTTGCAGAGTGTAAACAACAACAACCCAGCTTTGTTGTGTATGTAACCATAGGGATTTGTGATGTCACCTAGAACCTTCACAGCAGCGACAGCTTTATGAGGAGCATCAGCACTGCTCTGCCTGAGCAGAACCATCACCGCCATAGGTTGTCAAATAACCCGGGTTTAACCCACACAGGTAAGTCCAATGGGGTGCAGGCATGTCCTCTATGCTTACAGCTTCCCGTGGGTGTTGGTTTGATACCGTTTGGGGACAGCCAAGGAGGCATCTGCAGGCAACAAAGGTAGGTGTGTGCTTGTGTGTGTGTTTCCTATGCAGATCCTAAGCCCAGTGTCACATGCAAGTAGGAGGAGTAAGAAGGGTTCCTGGCAAATCCGGGTTATGGATTGCATTTAAAAAGGCCCCGTGGGAGTGCAATGGGCCCCTGTCTTGCTGCTTAGCAATAATGGTATGGGTTTAGGTTCTGCTGTGTGTACTGGTGGTTGACTGCCCCCCAGCCCAGAGTGTGCATGGAAAATTGTCTGGCAGCCTCCCTGACAGCAAGCAGTGATAGTGCCCATGAAGGGGACCTTGTTGGGCCCGCCCCTTTCACGGTTATCGCTTCTCGGCCTTTTGGCTAAGATCAAGTGTAGTATCTGTTCTTATCAGTTTAATATCTGATACGTCCCCTATCTGGGGACCATATATTAAATGGATTTTTGAGAACGGGGGCCGATTTCGAAGCTTGCTTCCGTCGCCCTATGCATTGACCCGATATGGCAGTATCTTCGGGTACAGTGCACCACCCCCTTACAGGGTTAAAAAGAAAGATTCCTACTTTCATTGCTACCTGCTTGCTGGCTAGCCAGCTAGCCAGCCCTGTGGGCCTTGCTGCTGCTGCTGCTGCAGCCAAAAAACAAAAGGTGGTGCTGCTGCTGCTTCTGCTTCTGCTTGTGTCTGGCCGCTGTTGGAGCGTCCAGGCACAGGACTTCTGCTGCTGCTGACTAAATGGCCTCCTTAATTGGATCATTTGAGTAGCCAGCACACCTGTGCAGGTAGGGCATGACATGATAGGCAGCTGCCTTGATAGCGGGTGGGTGCTGAATGTTCCTAATTGACAAAATAAGATTAATGCTTATGAAGAAATATAAAATCTCATCCCTTCCCCAATATCGCGCCACACCCCTACCCCTTAATTCCCTGGTTGAACTTGATGGACATATGTCTTTTTTCGACCGTACTAACTATGTAACTATGTAACATAACATGGGGGGGGGGGGGTCTCCTGGCTGTTCACACAGGTGTGTCATTGCTGTACATTGACCATGCATTGCTTCTGTGGTATTGCAAAGGCAAAGACAAATGCTTCCAGCCATCCATTGCACTAATGGATTGGTCATCAGCTGGCTGTCTATGTCCCGCATCAATATAGACCAAAGTACAGAGGGTTAGGCTATGCTATTGTGCACCTACCTGATGCATCAGAAGGTGCGAGGCCCTTGCTAAATTCTGTGCACAGACTTTGAGATCTATGCTTTAGACTGTATCTAAACCTGCTCCAACATGGACTGACATTCTGGCCTACTTTCAGCCGATGCGACTTGTCTGTCGCTGAACAGTCGCTTTTTATGTATTCAGCACCTATGTATAATGTTGTAAAAATGCTCTAGAAGCTAAAGTCGCAGAAATGTCACACATATTTGGCCTGCAACTTTCTGTGCGACTAATTCAGACAGGAAAAATCAGTATAAATCCTTAGAAAATTATCCCCCAGTGTCTCCATCTGCTGGCGGTATTGAATAAGCATTGCTGCACTGATGGGGTATGCATTAGACGAAAAAAAAGAAGAAAAAGAAGAATAATACGCCCAGAAAAGAGGCGAAAAGGAGAAAAACGTAAAAAAACGTGAAAAAAAAGTAAGAGGAAGAGAAGGGAAAAAAAGGTGGAAATGGGTTTAAAAGTGATTTCGGCGGAGAAATATATATATATATATATATATATATATATATATATATATATATATATATATACGCGCACACACACACATATATATAAACGTATTCTCCGTTGAGATATTGCAGCCGCTGCTGTGTCCAGGCCCAGGAGCCTTAGCACTGTGCTGTGATGTCACTCAATACCACTGACATCACTAGGTGTAAACAACATCTCTCCTTTGCTGTGTATGTGACTATGGAGCTGTTTGGTGATGTCGTCTATTATGGCCTTCATAGAAGCAACAGGAGATTGTTGCATCCATCTAGAACCCTCAGAACTACAGTGCTATGATGTCACTCACTTCCACAGGCCTTGCAGAGTGTAAACAACAACAACCCAGCTTTGTTGTGTATGTAACCATAGGGATTTGTGATGTCACCTAGAACCTTCACAGCAGCGACAGCTTTATGAGGAGCATCAGCACTGCTCTGCCTGAGCAGAACCATCACCGCCATAGGTTGTCAAATAACCCGGGTTTAACCCACACAGGTAAGTCCAATGGGGTGCAGGCATGTCCTCTATGCTTACAGCTTCCCGTGGGTGTTGGTTTGATACCGTTTGGGGACAGCCAAGGAGGCATCTGCAGGCAACAAAGGTAGGTGTGTGCTTGTGTGTGTGTTTCCTATGCAGATCCTAAGCCCAGTGTCACATGCAAGTAGGAGGAGTAAGAAGGGTTCCTGGCAAATCCGGGTTATGGATTGCATTTAAAAAGGCCCCGTGGGAGTGCAATGGGCCCCTGTCTTGCTGCTTAGCAATAATGGTATGGGTTTAGGTTCTGCTGTGTGTACTGGTGGTTGACTGCCCCCCAGCCCAGAGTGTGCATGGAAAATTGTCTGGCAGCCTCCCTGACAGCAAGCAGTGATAGTGCCCATGAAGGGGACCTTGTTGGGCCCGCCCCTTTCACGGTTATCGCTTCTCGGCCTTTTGGCTAAGATCAAGTGTAGTATCTGTTCTTATCAGTTTAATATCTGATACGTCCCCTATCTGGGGACCATATATTAAATGGATTTTTGAGAACGGGGGCCGATTTCGAAGCTTGCTTCCGTCGCCCTATGCATTGACCCGATATGGCAGTATCTTCGGGTACAGTGCACCACCCCCTTACAGGGTTAAAAAGAAAGATTCCTACTTTCATTGCTACCTGCTTGCTGGCTAGCCAGCTAGCCAGCCCTGTGGGCCTTGCTGCTGCTGCTGCTGCAGCCAAAAAACAAAAGGTGGTGCTGCTGCTGCTTCTGCTTCTGCTTGTGTCTGGCCGCTGTTGGAGCGTCCAGGCACAGGACTTCTGCTGCTGCTGACTAAATGGCCTCCTTAATTGGATCATTTGAGTAGCCAGCACACCTGTGCAGGTAGGGCATGACATGATAGGCAGCTGCCTTGATAGCGGGTGGGTGCTGAATGTTCCTAATTGACAAAATAAGATTAATGCTTATGAAGAAATATAAAATCTCATCCCTTCCCCAATATCGCGCCACACCCCTACCCCTTAATTCCCTGGTTGAACTTGATGGACATATGTCTTTTTTCGACCGTACTAACTATGTAACTATGTAACATAACATGGGGGGGGGGGGTCTCCTGGCTGTTCACACAGGTGTGTCATTGCTGTACATTGACCATGCATTGCTTCTGTGGTATTGCAAAGGCAAAGACAAATGCTTCCAGCCATCCATTGCACTAATGGATTGGTCATCAGCTGGCTGTCTATGTCCCGCATCAATATAGACCAAAGTACAGAGGGTTAGGCTATGCTATTGTGCACCTACCTGATGCATCAGAAGGTGCGAGGCCCTTGCTAAATTCTGTGCACAGACTTTGAGATCTATGCTTTAGACTGTATCTAAACCTGCTCCAACATGGACTGACATTCTGGCCTACTTTCAGCCGATGCGACTTGTCTGTCGCTGAACAGTCGCTTTTTATGTATTCAGCACCTATGTATAATGTTGTAAAAATGCTCTAGAAGCTAAAGTCGCAGAAATGTCACACATATTTGGCCTGCAACTTTCTGTGCGACAAATTCAGACAGGAAAAATCAGTATAAATCCTTAGAAAATTATCCCCCAGTGTCTCCATCTGCTGGCGGTATTGAATAAGCATTGCTGCACTGATGGGGTATGCATTAGACGAAAAAAAAGAAGAAAAAGAAGAATAATACGCCCAGAAAAGAGGCGAAAAGGAGAAAAACGTAAAAAAACGTGAAAAAAAAGTAAGAGGAAGAGAAGGGAAAAAAAGGTGGAAATGGGTTTAAAAGTGATTTCGGCGGAGAAATATATATATATATATATATATATATATATATATATATATATATATATACGCGCACACACACACATATATATAAACGTATTCTCCGTTGAGATATTGCAGCCGCTGCTGTGTCCAGGCCCAGGAGCCTTAGCACTGTGCTGTGATGTCACTCAATACCACTGACATCACTAGGTGTAAACAACATCTCTCCTTTGCTGTGTATGTGACTATGGAGCTGTTTGGTGATGTCGTCTATTATGGCCTTCATAGAAGCAACAGGAGATTGTTGCATCCATCTAGAACCCTCAGAACTACAGTGCTATGATGTCACTCACTTCCACAGGCCTTGCAGAGTGTAAACAACAACAACCCAGCTTTGTTGTGTATGTAACCATAGGGATTTGTGATGTCACCTAGAACCTTCACAGCAGCGACAGCTTTATGAGGAGCATCAGCACTGCTCTGCCTGAGCAGAACCATCACCGCCATAGGTTGTCAAATAACCCGGGTTTAACCCACACAGGTAAGTCCAATGGGGTGCAGGCATGTCCTCTATGCTTACAGCTTCCCGTGGGTGTTGGTTTGATACCGTTTGGGGACAGCCAAGGAGGCATCTGCAGGCAACAAAGGTAGGTGTGTGCTTGTGTGTGTGTTTCCTATGCAGATCCTAAGCCCAGTGTCACATGCAAGTAGGAGGAGTAAGAAGGGTTCCTGGCAAATCCGGGTTATGGATTGCATTTAAAAAGGCCCCGTGGGAGTGCAATGGGCCCCTGTCTTGCTGCTTAGCAATAATGGTATGGGTTTAGGTTCTGCTGTGTGTACTGGTGGTTGACTGCCCCCCAGCCCAGAGTGTGCATGGAAAATTGTCTGGCAGCCTCCCTGACAGCAAGCAGTGATAGTGCCCATGAAGGGGACCTTGTTGGGCCCGCCCCTTTCACGGTTATCGCTTCTCGGCCTTTTGGCTAAGATCAAGTGTAGTATCTGTTCTTATCAGTTTAATATCTGATACGTCCCCTATCTGGGGACCATATATTAAATGGATTTTTGAGAACGGGGGCCGATTTCGAAGCTTGCTTCCGTCGCCCTATGCATTGACCCGATATGGCAGTATCTTCGGGTACAGTGCACCACCCCCTTACAGGGTTAAAAAGAAAGATTCCTACTTTCATTGCTACCTGCTTGCTGGCTAGCCAGCTAGCCAGCCCTGTGGGCCTTGCTGCTGCTGCTGCTGCAGCCAAAAAACAAAAGGTGCTGCTGCTTCTGCTTCTGCTTGTGTCTGGCCGCTGTTGGAGCGTCCAGGCACAGGACTTCTGCTGCTGCTGACTAAATGGCCTCCTTAATTGGATCATTTGAGTAGCCAGCACACCTGTGCAGGTAGGGCATGACATGATAGGCAGCTGCCTTGATAGCGGGTGGGTGCTGAATGTTCCTAATTGACAAAATAAGATTAATGCTTATGAAGAAATATAAAATCTCATCCCTTCCCCAATATCGCGCCACACCCCTACCCCTTAATTCCCTGGTTGAACTTGATGGACATATGTCTTTTTTCGACCGTACTAACTATGTAACTATGTAACATAACATGGGGGGGGGGGGTCTCCTGGCTGTTCACACAGGTGTGTCATTGCTGTACATTGACCATGCATTGCTTCTGTGGTATTGCAAAGGCAAAGACAAATGCTTCCAGCCATCCATTGCACTAATGGATTGGTCATCAGCTGGCTGTCTATGTCCCGCATCAATATAGACCAAAGTACAGAGGGTTAGGCTATGCTATTGTGCACCTAACTGATGCATCAGAAGGTGCGAGGCCCTTGCTAAATTCTGTGCACAGACTTTGAGATCTATGCTTTAGACTGTATCTAAACCTGCTCCAACATGGACTGACATTCTGGCCTACTTTCAGCCGATGCGACTTGTCTGTCGCTGAACAGTCGCTTTTTATGTATTCAGCACCTATGTATAATGTTGTAAAAATGCTCTAGAAGCTAAAGTCGCAGAAATGTCACACATATTTGGCCTGCAACTTTCTGTGCGACAAATTCAGACAGGAAAAATCAGTATAAATCCTTAGAAAATTATCCCCCAGTGTCTCCATCTGCTGGCGGTATTGAATAAGCATTGCTGCACTGATGGGGTATGCATTAGACGAAAAAAAAGAAGAAAAAGAAGAATAATACGCCCAGAAAAGAGGCGAAAAGGAGAAAAACGTAAAAAAACGTGAAAAAAAAGTAAGAGGAAGAGAAGGGAAAAAAAGGTGGAAATGGGTTTAAAAGTGATTTCGGCGGAGAAATATATATATATATATATATATATATATATATATATATATACGCGCACACACACACATATATATAAACGTATTCTCCGTTGAGATATTGCAGCCGCTGCTGTGTCCAGGCCCAGGAGCCTTAGCACTGTGCTGTGATGTCACTCAATACCACTGACATCACTAGGTGTAAACAACATCTCTCCTTTGCTGTGTATGTGACTATGGAGCTGTTTGGTGATGTCGTCTATTATGGCCTTCATAGAAGCAACAGGAGATTGTTGCATCCATCTAGAACCCTCAGAACTACAGTGCTATGATGTCACTCACTTCCACAGGCCTTGCAGAGTGTAAACAACAACAACCCAGCTTTGTTGTGTATGTAACCATAGGGATTTGTGATGTCACCTAGAACCTTCACAGCAGCGACAGCTTTATGAGGAGCATCAGCACTGCTCTGCCTGAGCAGAACCATCACCGCCATAGGTTGTCAAATAACCCGGGTTTAACCCACACAGGTAAGTCCAATGGGGTGCAGGCATGTCCTCTATGCTTACAGCTTCCCGTGGGTGTTGGTTTGATACCGTTTGGGGACAGCCAAGGAGGCATCTGCAGGCAACAAAGGTAGGTGTGTGCTTGTGTGTGTGTTTCCTATGCAGATCCTAAGCCCAGTGTCACATGCAAGTAGGAGGAGTAAGAAGGGTTCCTGGCAAATCCGGGTTATGGATTGCATTTAAAAAGGCCCCGTGGGAGTGCAATGGGCCCCTGTCTTGCTGCTTAGCAATAATGGTATGGGTTTAGGTTCTGCTGTGTGTACTGGTGGTTGACTGCCCCCCAGCCCAGAGTGTGCATGGAAAATTGTCTGGCAGCCTCCCTGACAGCAAGCAGTGATAGTGCCCATGAAGGGGACCTTGTTGGGCCCGCCCCTTTCACGGTTATCGCTTCTCGGCCTTTTGGCTAAGATCAAGTGTAGTATCTGTTCTTATCAGTTTAATATCTGATACGTCCCCTATCTGGGGACCATATATTAAATGGATTTTTGAGAACGGGGGCCGATTTCGAAGCTTGCTTCCGTCGCCCTATGCATTGACCCGATATGGCAGTATCTTCGGGTACAGTGCACCACCCCCTTACAGGGTTAAAAAGAAAGATTCCTACTTTCATTGCTACCTGCTTGCTGGCTAGCCAGCTAGCCAGCCCTGTGGGCCTTGCTGCTGCTGCTGCTGCAGCCAAAAAACAAAAGGTGGTGCTGCTGCTGCTTCTGCTTCTGCTTGTGTCTGGCCGCTGTTGGAGCGTCCAGGCACAGGACTTCTGCTGCTGCTGACTAAATGGCCTCCTTAATTGGATCATTTGAGTAGCCAGCACACCTGTGCAGGTAGGGCATGACATGATAGGCAGCTGCCTTGATAGCGGGTGGGTGCTGAATGTTCCTAATTGACAAAATAAGATTAATGCTTATGAAGAAATATAAAATCTCATCCCTTCCCCAATATCGCGCCACACCCCTACCCCTTAATTCCCTGGTTGAACTTGATGGACATATGTCTTTTTTCGACCGTACTAACTATGTAACTATGTAACATAACATGGGGGGGGGGGGGTCTCCTGGCTGTTCACACAGGTGTGTCATTGCTGTACATTGACCATGCATTGCTTCTGTGGTATTGCAAAGGCAAAGACAAATGCTTCCAGCCATCCATTGCACTAATGGATTGGTCATCAGCTGGCTGTCTATGTCCCGCATCAATATAGACCAAAGTACAGAGGGTTAGGCTATGCTATTGTGCACCTACCTGATGCATCAGAAGGTGCGAGGCCCTTGCTAAATTCTGTGCACAGACTTTGAGATCTATGCTTTAGACTGTATCTAAACCTGCTCCAACATGGACTGACATTCTGGCCTACTTTCAGCCGATGCGACTTGTCTGTCGCTGAACAGTCGCTTTTTATGTATTCAGCACCTATGTATAATGTTGTAAAAATGCTCTAGAAGCTAAAGTCGCAGAAATGTCACACATATTTGGCCTGCAACTTTCTGTGCGACAAATTCAGACAGGAAAAATCAGTATAAATCCTTAGAAAATTATCCCCCAGTGTCTCCATCTGCTGGCGGTATTGAATAAGCATTGCTGCACTGATGGGGTATGCATTAGACGAAAAAAAAGAAGAAAAAGAAGAATAATACGCCCAGAAAAGAGGCGAAAAGGAGAAAAACGTAAAAAAACGTGAAAAAAAAGTAAGAGGAAGAGAAGGGAAAAAAAGGTGGAAATGGGTTTAAAAGTGATTTCGGCGGAGAAATATATATATATATATATATATATATATATATATATATATATATACGCGCACACACACACATATATATAAACGTATTCTCCGTTGAGATATTGCAGCCGCTGCTGTGTCCAGGCCCAGGAGCCTTAGCACTGTGCTGTGATGTCACTCAATACCACTGACATCACTAGGTGTAAACAACATCTCTCCTTTGCTGTGTATGTGACTATGGAGCTGTTTGGTGATGTCGTCTATTATGGCCTTCATAGAAGCAACAGGAGATTGTTGCATCCATCTAGAACCCTCAGAACTACAGTGCTATGATGTCACTCACTTCCACAGGCCTTGCAGAGTGTAAACAACAACAACCCAGCTTTGTTGTGTATGTAACCATAGGGATTTGTGATGTCACCTAGAACCTTCACAGCAGCGACAGCTTTATGAGGAGCATCAGCACTGCTCTGCCTGAGCAGAACCATCACCGCCATAGGTTGTCAAATAACCCGGGTTTAACCCACACAGGTAAGTCCAATGGGGTGCAGGCATGTCCTCTATGCTTACAGCTTCCCGTGGGTGTTGGTTTGATACCGTTTGGGGACAGCCAAGGAGGCATCTGCAGGCAACAAAGGTAGGTGTGTGCTTGTGTGTGTGTTTCCTATGCAGATCCTAAGCCCAGTGTCACATGCAAGTAGGAGGAGTAAGAAGGGTTCCTGGCAAATCCGGGTTATGGATTGCATTTAAAAAGGCCCCGTGGGAGTGCAATGGGCCCCTGTCTTGCTGCTTAGCAATAATGGTATGGGTTTAGGTTCTGCTGTGTGTACTGGTGGTTGACTGCCCCCCAGCCCAGAGTGTGCATGGAAAATTGTCTGGCAGCCTCCCTGACAGCAAGCAGTGATAGTGCCCATGAAGGGGACCTTGTTGGGCCCGCCCCTTTCACGGTTATCGCTTCTCGGCCTTTTGGCTAAGATCAAGTGTAGTATCTGTTCTTATCAGTTTAATATCTGATACGTCCCCTATCTGGGGACCATATATTAAATGGATTTTTGAGAACGGGGGCCGATTTCGAAGCTTGCTTCCGTCGCCCTATGCATTGACCCGATATGGCAGTATCTTCGGGTACAGTGCACCACCCCCTTACAGGGTTAAAAAGAAAGATTCCTACTTTCATTGCTACCTGCTTGCTGGCTAGCCAGCTAGCCAGCCCTGTGGGCCTTGCTGCTGCTGCTGCTGCAGCCAAAAAACAAAAGGTGGTGCTGCTGCTGCTTCTGCTTCTGCTTGTGTCTGGCCGCTGTTGGAGCGTCCAGGCACAGGACTTCTGCTGCTGCTGACTAAATGGCCTCCTTAATTGGATCATTTGAGTAGCCAGCACACCTGTGCAGGTAGGGCATGACATGATAGGCAGCTGCCTTGATAGCGGGTGGGTGCTGAATGTTCCTAATTGACAAAATAAGATTAATGCTTATGAAGAAATATAAAATCTCATCCCTTCCCCAATATCGCGCCACACCCCTACCCCTTAATTCCCTGGTTGAACTTGATGGACATATGTCTTTTTTCGACCGTACTAACTATGTAACTATGTAACATAACATGGGGGGGGGGGGTCTCCTGGCTGTTCACACAGGTGTGTCATTGCTGTACATTGACCATGCATTGCTTCTGTGGTATTGCAAAGGCAAAGACAAATGCTTCCAGCCATCCATTGCACTAATGGATTGGTCATCAGCTGGCTGTCTATGTCCCGCATCAATATAGACCAAAGTACAGAGGGTTAGGCTATGCTATTGTGCACCTACCTGATGCATCAGAAGGTGCGAGGCCCTTGCTAAATTCTGTGCACAGACTTTGAGATCTATGCTTTAGACTGTATCTAAACCTGCTCCAACATGGACTGACATTCTGGCCTACTTTCAGCCGATGCGACTTGTCTGTCGCTGAACAGTCGCTTTTTATGTATTCAGCACCTATGTATAATGTTGTAAAAATGCTCTAGAAGCTAAAGTCGCAGAAATGTCACACATATTTGGCCTGCAACTTTCTGTGCGACAAATTCAGACAGGAAAAATCAGTATAAATCCTTAGAAAATTATCCCCCAGTGTCTCCATCTGCTGGCGGTATTGAATAAGCATTGCTGCACTGATGGGGTATGCATTAGACGAAAAAAAAGAAGAAAAAGAAGAATAATACGCCCAGAAAAGAGGCGAAAAGGAGAAAAACGTAAAAAAACGTGAAAAAAAAGTAAGAGGAAGAGAAGGGAAAAAAAGGTGGAAATGGGTTTAAAAGTGATTTCGGCGGAGAAATATATATATATATATATATATATATATATATATATATATATATATACGCGCACACACACACATATATATAAACGTATTCTCCGTTGAGATATTGCAGCCGCTGCTGTGTCCAGGCCCAGGAGCCTTAGCACTGTGCTGTGATGTCACTCAATACCACTGACATCACTAGGTGTAAACAACATCTCTCCTTTGCTGTGTATGTGACTATGGAGCTGTTTGGTGATGTCGTCTATTATGGCCTTCATAGAAGCAACAGGAGATTGTTGCATCCATCTAGAACCCTCAGAACTACAGTGCTATGATGTCACTCACTTCCACAGGCCTTGCAGAGTGTAAACAACAACAACCCAGCTTTGTTGTGTATGTAACCATAGGGATTTGTGATGTCACCTAGAACCTTCACAGCAGCGACAGCTTTATGAGGAGCATCAGCACTGCTCTGCCTGAGCAGAACCATCACCGCCATAGGTTGTCAAATAACCCGGGTTTAACCCACACAGGTAAGTCCAATGGGGTGCAGGCATGTCCTCTATGCTTACAGCTTCCCGTGGGTGTTGGTTTGATACCGTTTGGGGACAGCCAAGGAGGCATCTGCAGGCAACAAAGGTAGGTGTGTGCTTGTGTGTGTGTTTCCTATGCAGATCCTAAGCCCAGTGTCACATGCAAGTAGGAGGAGTAAGAAGGGTTCCTGGCAAATCCGGGTTATGGATTGCATTTAAAAAGGCCCCGTGGGAGTGCAATGGGCCCCTGTCTTGCTGCTTAGCAATAATGGTATGGGTTTAGGTTCTGCTGTGTGTACTGGTGGTTGACTGCCCCCCAGCCCAGAGTGTGCATGGAAAATTGTCTGGCAGCCTCCCTGACAGCAAGCAGTGATAGTGCCCATGAAGGGGACCTTGTTGGGCCCGCCCCTTTCACGGTTATCGCTTCTCGGCCTTTTGGCTAAGATCAAGTGTAGTTCTGCTCACTTGGTCTGGCCAGAGGGTGTCTGGGGTACCCGGCTCCTTTGCCTGGGGGGATCGTCCTTCTTAACGGAGGGACTTCACCCCCCTGCTGCTATTAGGGAGCCGGCTTAGTCCCCAGACAACGGGGAGCGATCACCACCACCTACCTGCTTACAGTGGGGGAGGTGTTTATCCTGATGGACATGGCTGGATCAAGTGGAGCATCATCAGAAGGCATCCCTGAGTATGCTAAGCTCAGAAATGGAGTCCGGATTTCCTTATTGGATACCTGTAAGAGAGGAAAAGGATTATGTTTCGTGGTCGAGGAGATCTTATTCAAGTTGCTGGAAATTAAGAAGGAACAAATCCTGTCTATGCTTGAATTCCCAAGAAATGGACACTACGATGTTATATTGGCTTCTGAAGAGGACTTTAATTTTTTTTGCAGCAAGTACCAGCAAAAGAAGGCCAATCCAGTTTTGGAGGGTGTGGAGGTGACCCCGCATTTTCCGAACCAGGAGAAAATATTGACGGTACGGATGTATAGCCCATATATATTGGAGAAAGACATTGAGACTTTTCTTTCTAGATTCTGTGACAATATTCTGTCAAAGGGAAAAGTCCTGAACCAATATGGCCTATGGACTACAAAATGGAAATTTAAAGTTAAATTTAAAATGGAACCTGACGGTAAAGTGATTTATCCACCTGGGCGATTCAAAATTGGATCGGTCAATGGTGACTTGTTCTATTCAGGGATGGAGGAATTTTGCCGTAAATGTAAACAATACGGGCACGGGAAAGACTTATGTACTCACTCGTGGTGCTATAAGTGCCAGGAGGGAGGTCATGAAGCAGACACCTGCAACAACAACAAAAAAAAGAAGTGTCATCTGTGCGGTGAGGAAGATCACCTGGTAAATTTATGTCCCAAGAAACAAACAACGAAAAAGGAAACAGCTAAAAGGAGTAGGGAAGAAGAAGAAATTGTAGAACCTGAGTTGGAGGAAGTTCCAGCCAGAAAAGTGGCTGAAGAAAAGAAAAAGAAAGAAGAGGTTTATGTACCAATGGAATTTGGAGGTGTTTTGGATGGCATGTTGGAAAATATGCCAAAAAAGGAAAGAAAACCATTTGATATGGATTTAATGGAACTAAGGTCGAAATATGGAAATCGGTACGAGGAAGCTAGAGACAAAGTGTATTTTTCATTTCAAGCTGATATGGACAGATTTTTGGACACTTATAAAGTTCCATCTTGGTTGGGACTTCCGGTAAAAAGACAGATGATAAGAGGAACGATAAACCGTGGAATGATAGATTTCTTAATGGTATATGCCTGGAGAAATGGAATTTCTCTATGATTAATTACTGGTCAAAGCAATGTTTGTTTGTTATTGTAAATGTGTATGTTTTTTTTTTTCTGGTTAAATCTTTTTTATTGATTTTATTTCGTGGTCATTAGTGTTAAAAAGAAATAAAAAATGGGTTACCTGATGATGAGCAACAATCGAGTTCAAATAAGATCTTGGAACTCTGATTGAGTTTCTGAGGGCTAACTTAAAAAAAAAATCTGTTCTTATCAGTTTAATATCTGATACGTCCCCTATCTGGGGACCATATATTAAATGGATTTTTGAGAACGGGGGCCGATTTCGAAGCTTGCTTCCGTCGCCCTATGCATTGACCCGATATGGCAGTATCTTCGGGTACAGTGCACCACCCCCTTACAGGGTTAAAAAGAAAGATTCCTACTTTCATTGCTACCTGCTTGCTGGCTAGCCAGCTAGCCAGCCCTGTGGGCCTTGCTGCTGCTGCTGCTGCAGCCAAAAAACAAAAGGTGGTGCTGCTGCTGCTTCTGCTTCTGCTTGTGTCTGGCCGCTGTTGGAGCGTCCAGGCACAGGACTTCTGCTGCTGCTGACTAAATGGCCTCCTTAATTGGATCATTTGAGTAGCCAGCACACCTGTGCAGGTAGGGCATGACATGATAGGCAGCTGCCTTGATAGCGGGTGGGTGCTGAATGTTCCTAATTGACAAAATAAGATTAATGCTTATGAAGAAATATAAAATCTCATCCCTTCCCCAATATCGCGCCACACCCCTACCCCTTAATTCCCTGGTTGAACTTGATGGACATATGTCTTTTTTCGACCGTACTAACTATGTAACTATGTAACATAACATGGGGGGGGGGGGTCTCCTGGCTGTTCACACAGGTGTGTCATTGCTGTACATTGACCATGCATTGCTTCTGTGGTATTGCAAAGGCAAAGACAAATGCTTCCAGCCATCCATTGCACTAATGGATTGGTCATCAGCTGGCTGTCTATGTCCCGCATCAATATAGACCAAAGTACAGAGGGTTAGGCTATGCTATTGTGCACCTACCTGATGCATCAGAAGGTGCGAGGCCCTTGCTAAATTCTGTGCACAGACTTTGAGATCTATGCTTTAGACTGTATCTAAACCTGCTCCAACATGGACTGACATTCTGGCCTACTTTCAGCCGATGCGACTTGTCTGTCGCTGAACAGTCGCTTTTTATGTATTCAGCACCTATGTATAATGTTGTAAAAATGCTCTAGAAGCTAAAGTCGCAGAAATGTCACACATATTTGGCCTGCAACTTTCTGTGCGACAAATTCAGACAGGAAAAATCAGTATAAATCCTTAGAAAATTATCCCCCAGTGTCTCCATCTGCTGGCGGTATTGAATAAGCATTGCTGCACTGATGGGGTATGCATTAGACGAAAAAAAAGAAGAAAAAGAAGAATAATACGCCCAGAAAAGAGGCGAAAAGGAGAAAAACGTAAAAAAACGTGAAAAAAAAGTAAGAGGAAGAGAAGGGAAAAAAAGGTGGAAATGGGTTTAAAAGTGATTTCGGCGGAGAAATATATATATATATATATATATATATATATATATATATATATATATATACGCGCACACACACACATATATATAAACGTATTCTCCGTTGAGATATTGCAGCCGCTGCTGTGTCCAGGCCCAGGAGCCTTAGCACTGTGCTGTGATGTCACTCAATACCACTGACATCACTAGGTGTAAACAACATCTCTCCTTTGCTGTGTATGTGACTATGGAGCTGTTTGGTGATGTCGTCTATTATGGCCTTCATAGAAGCAACAGGAGATTGTTGCATCCATCTAGAACCCTCAGAACTACAGTGCTATGATGTCACTCACTTCCACAGGCCTTGCAGAGTGTAAACAACAACAACCCAGCTTTGTTGTGTATGTAACCATAGGGATTTGTGATGTCACCTAGAACCTTCACAGCAGCGACAGCTTTATGAGGAGCATCAGCACTGCTCTGCCTGAGCAGAACCATCACCGCCATAGGTTGTCAAATAACCCGGGTTTAACCCACACAGGTAAGTCCAATGGGGTGCAGGCATGTCCTCTATGCTTACAGCTTCCCGTGGGTGTTGGTTTGATACCGTTTGGGGACAGCCAAGGAGGCATCTGCAGGCAACAAAGGTAGGTGTGTGCTTGTGTGTGTGTTTCCTATGCAGATCCTAAGCCCAGTGTCACATGCAAGTAGGAGGAGTAAGAAGGGTTCCTGGCAAATCCGGGTTATGGATTGCATTTAAAAAGGCCCCGTGGGAGTGCAATGGGCCCCTGTCTTGCTGCTTAGCAATAATGGTATGGGTTTAGGTTCTGCTGTGTGTACTGGTGGTTGACTGCCCCCCAGCCCAGAGTGTGCATGGAAAATTGTCTGGCAGCCTCCCTGACAGCAAGCAGTGATAGTGCCCATGAAGGGGACCTTGTTGGGCCCGCCCCTTTCACGGTTATCGCTTCTCGGCCTTTTGGCTAAGATCAAGTGTAGTATCTGTTCTTATCAGTTTAATATCTGATACGTCCCCTATCTGGGGACCATATATTAAATGGATTTTTGAGAACGGGGGCCGATTTCGAAGCTTGCTTCCGTCGCCCTATGCATTGACCCGATATGGCAGTATCTTCGGGTACAGTGCACCACCCCCTTACAGGGTTAAAAAGAAAGATTCCTACTTTCATTGCTACCTGCTTGCTGGCTAGCCAGCTAGCCAGCCCTGTGGGCCTTGCTGCTGCTGCTGCTGCTGCAGCCAAAAAACAAAAGGTGGTGCTGCTGCTGCTTCTGCTTCTGCTTGTGTCTGGCCGCTGTTGGAGCGTCCAGGCACAGGACTTCTGCTGCTGCTGACTAAATGGCCTCCTTAATTGGATCATTTGAGTAGCCAGCACACCTGTGCAGGTAGGGCATGACATGATAGGCAGCTGCCTTGATAGCGGGTGGGTGCTGAATGTTCCTAATTGACAAAATAAAATTAATGCTTATGAAGAAATATAAAATCTCATCCCTTCCCCAATATCGCGCCACACCCCTACCCCTTAATTCCCTGGTTGAACTTGATGGACATATGTCTTTTTTCGACCGTACTAACTATGTAACTATGTAACATAACATGGGGGGGGGGGGGTCTCCTGGCTGTTCACACAGGTGTGTCATTGCTGTACATTGACCATGCATTGCTTCTGTGGTATTGCAAAGGCAAAGACAAATGCTTCCAGCCATCCATTGCACTAATGGATTGGTCATCAGCTGGCTGTCTATGTCCCGCATCAATATAGACCAAAGTACAGAGGGTTAGGCTATGCTATTGTGCACCTACCTGATGCATCAGAAGGTGCGAGGCCCTTGCTAAATTCTGTGCACAGACTTTGAGATCTATGCTTTAGACTGTATCTAAACCTGCTCCAACATGGACTGACATTCTGGCCTACTTTCAGCCGATGCGACTTGTCTGTCGCTGAACAGTCGCTTTTTATGTATTCAGCACCTATGTATAATGTTGTAAAAATGCTCTAGAAGCTAAAGTCGCAGAAATGTCACACATATTTGGCCTGCAACTTTCTGTGCGACAAATTCAGACAGGAAAAATCAGTATAAATCCTTAGAAAATTATCCCCCAGTGTCTCCATCTGCTGGCGGTATTGAATAAGCATTGCTGCACTGATGGGGTATGCATTAGACGAAAAAAAAGAAGAAAAAGAAGAATAATACGCCCAGAAAAGAGGCGAAAAGGAGAAAAACGTAAAAAAACGTGAAAAAAAAGTAAGAGGAAGAGAAGGGAAAAAAAGGTGGAAATGGGTTTAAAAGTGATTTCGGCGGAGAAATATATATATATATATATATATATATATATACGCGCACACACACACATATATATAAACGTATTCTCCGTTGAGATATTGCAGCCGCTGCTGTGTCCAGGCCCAGGAGCCTTAGCACTGTGCTGTGATGTCACTCAATACCACTGACATCACTAGGTGTAAACAACATCTCTCCTTTGCTGTGTATGTGACTATGGAGCTGTTTGGTGATGTCGTCTATTATGGCCTTCATAGAAGCAACAGGAGATTGTTGCATCCATCTAGAACCCTCAGAACTACAGTGCTATGATGTCACTCACTTCCACAGGCCTTGCAGAGTGTAAACAACAACAACCCAGCTTTGTTGTGTATGTAACCATAGGGATTTGTGATGTCACCTAGAACCTTCACAGCAGCGACAGCTTTATGAGGAGCATCAGCACTGCTCTGCCTGAGCAGAACCATCACCGCCATAGGTTGTCAAATAACCCGGGTTTAACCCACACAGGTAAGTCCAATGGGGTGCAGGCATGTCCTCTATGCTTACAGCTTCCCGTGGGTGTTGGTTTGATACCGTTTGGGGACAGCCAAGGAGGCATCTGCAGGCAACAAAGGTAGGTGTGTGCTTGTGTGTGTGTTTCCTATGCAGATCCTAAGCCCAGTGTCACATGCAAGTAGGAGGAGTAAGAAGGGTTCCTGGCAAATCCGGGTTATGGATTGCATTTAAAAAGGCCCCGTGGGAGTGCAATGGGCCCCTGTCTTGCTGCTTAGCAATAATGGTATGGGTTTAGGTTCTGCTGTGTGTACTGGTGGTTGACTGCCCCCCAGCCCAGAGTGTGCATGGAAAATTGTCTGGCAGCCTCCCTGACAGCAAGCAGTGATAGTGCCCATGAAGGGGACCTTGTTGGGCCCGCCCCTTTCACGGTTATCGCTTCTCGGCCTTTTGGCTAAGATCAAGTGTAGTATCTGTTCTTATCAGTTTAATATCTGATACGTCCCCTATCTGGGGACCATATATTAAATGGATTTTTGAGAACGGGGGCCGATTTCGAAGCTTGCTTCCGTCGCCCTATGCATTGACCCGATATGGCAGTATCTTCGGGTACAGTGCACCACCCCCTTACAGGGTTAAAAAGAAAGATTCCTACTTTCATTGCTACCTGCTTGCTGGCTAGCCAGCTAGCCAGCCCTGTGGGCCTTGCTGCTGCTGCTGCTGCAGCCAAAAAACAAAAGGTGGTGCTGCTGCTGCTTCTGCTTCTGCTTGTGTCTGGCCGCTGTTGGAGCGTCCAGGCACAGGACTTCTGCTGCTGCTGACTAAATGGCCTCCTTAATTGGATCATTTGAGTAGCCAGCACACCTGTGCAGGTAGGGCATGACATGATAGGCAGCTGCCTTGATAGCGGGTGGGTGCTGAATGTTCCTAATTGACAAAATAAGATTAATGCTTATGAAGAAATATAAAATCTCATCCCTTCCCCAATATCGCGCCACACCCCTACCCCTTAATTCCCTGGTTGAACTTGATGGACATATGTCTTTTTTTGACCGTACTAACTATGTAACTATGTAACATAACATGGGGGGGGGGGGTCTCCTGGCTGTTCACACAGGTGTGTCATTGCTGTACATTGACCATGCATTGCTTCTGTGGTATTGCAAAGGCAAAGACAAATGCTTCCAGCCATCCATTGCACTAATGGATTGGTCATCAGCTGGCTGTCTATGTCCCGCATCAATATAGACCAAAGTACAGAGGGTTAGGCTATGCTATTGTGCACCTACCTGATGCATCAGAAGGTGCGAGGCCCTTGCTAAATTCTGTGCACAGACTTTGAGATCTATGCTTTAGACTGTATCTAAACCTGCTCCAACATGGACTGACATTCTGGCCTACTTTCAGCCGATGCGACTTGTCTGTCGCTGAACAGTCGCTTTTTATGTATTCAGCACCTATGTATAATGTTGTAAAAATGCTCTAGAAGCTAAAGTCGCAGAAATGTCACACATATTTGGCCTGCAACTTTCTGTGCGACAAATTCAGACAGGAAAAATCAGTATAAATCCTTAGAAAATTATCCCCCAGTGTCTCCATCTGCTGGCGGTATTGAATAAGCATTGCTGCACTGATGGGGTATGCATTAGACGAAAAAAAAGAAGAAAAAGAAGAATAATACGCCCAGAAAAGAGGCGAAAAGGAGAAAAACGTAAAAAAACGTGAAAAAAAAGTAAGAGGAAGAGAAGGGAAAAAAAGGTGGAAATGGGTTTAAAAGTGATTTCGGCGGAGAAATATATATATATATATATATATATATATATATATATATATATATACGCGCACACACACACATATATATAAACGTATTCTCCGTTGAGATATTGCAGCCGCTGCTGTGTCCAGGCCCAGGAGCCTTAGCACTGTGCTGTGATGTCACTCAATACCACTGACATCACTAGGTGTAAACAACATCTCTCCTTTGCTGTGTATGTGACTATGGAGCTGTTTGGTGATGTCGTCTATTATGGCCTTCATAGAAGCAACAGGAGATTGTTGCATCCATCTAGAACCCTCAGAACTACAGTGCTATGATGTCACTCACTTCCACAGGCCTTGCAGAGTGTAAACAACAACAACCCAGCTTTGTTGTGTATGTAACCATAGGGATTTGTGATGTCACCTAGAACCTTCACAGCAGCGACAGCTTTATGAGGAGCATCAGCACTGCTCTGCCTGAGCAGAACCATCACCGCCATAGGTTGTCAAATAACCCGGGTTTAACCCACACAGGTAAGTCCAATGGGGTGCAGGCATGTCCTCTATGCTTACAGCTTCCCGTGGGTGTTGGTTTGATACCGTTTGGGGACAGCCAAGGAGGCATCTGCAGGCAACAAAGGTAGGTGTGTGCTTGTGTGTGTGTTTCCTATGCAGATCCTAAGCCCAGTGTCACATGCAAGTAGGAGGAGTAAGAAGGGTTCCTGGCAAATCCGGGTTATGGATTGCATTTAAAAAGGCCCCGTGGGAGTGCAATGGGCCCCTGTCTTGCTGCTTAGCAATAATGGTATGGGTTTAGGTTCTGCTGTGTGTACTGGTGGTTGACTGCCCCCCAGCCCAGAGTGTGCATGGAAAATTGTCTGGCAGCCTCCCTGACAGCAAGCAGTGATAGTGCCCATGAAGGGGACCTTGTTGGGCCCGCCCCTTTCACGGTTATCGCTTCTCGGCCTTTTGGCTAAGATCAAGTGTAGTATCTGTTCTTATCAGTTTAATATCTGATACGTCCCCTATCTGGGGACCATATATTAAATAAATTTTTGAGAACGGGGGCCGATTTCGAAGCTTGCTTCCGTCGCCCTATGCATTGACCCGATATGGCAGTATCTTCGGGTACAGTGCACCACCCCCTTACAGGGTTAAAAAGAAAGATTCCTACTTTCATTGCTACCTGCTTGCTGGCTAGCCAGCTAGCCAGCCCTGTGGGCCTTGCTGCTGCTGCTGCTGCAGCCAAAAAACAAAAGGTGGTGCTGCTGCTGCTTCTGCTTCTGCTTGTGTCTGGCCGCTGTTGGAGCGTCCAGGCACAGGACTTCTGCTGCTGCTGACTAAATGGCCTCCTTAATTGGATCATTTGAGTAGCCAGCACACCTGTGCAGGTAGGGCATGACATGATAGGCAGCTGCCTTGATAGCGGGTGGGTGCTGAATGTTCCTAATTGACAAAATAAGATTAATGCTTATGAAGAAATATAAAATCTCATCCCTTCCCCAATATCGCGCCACACCCCTACCCCTTAATTCCCTGGTTGAACTTGATGGACATATGTCTTTTTTCGACCGTACTAACTATGTAACTATGTAACATAACATGGGGGGGGGGGTCTCCTGGCTGTTCACACAGGTGTGTCATTGCTGTACATTGACCATGCATTGCTTCTGTGGTATTGCAAAGGCAAAGACAAATGCTTCCAGCCATCCATTGCACTAATGGATTGGTCATCAGCTGGCTGTCTATGTCCCGCATCAATATAGACCAAAGTACAGAGGGTTAGGCTATGCTATTGTGCACCTACCTGATGCATCAGAAGGTGCGAGGCCCTTGCTAAATTCTGTGCACAGACTTTGAGATCTATGCTTTAGACTGTATCTAAACCTGCTCCAACATGGACTGACATTCTGGCCTACTTTCAGCCGATGCGACTTGTCTGTCGCTGAACAGTCGCTTTTTATGTATTCAGCACCTATGTATAATGTTGTAAAAATGCTCTAGAAGCTAAAGTCGCAGAAATGTCACACATATTTGGCCTGCAACTTTCTGTGCGACAAATTCAGACAGGAAAAATCAGTATAAATCCTTAGAAAATTATCCCCCAGTGTCTCCATCTGCTGGCGGTATTGAATAAGCATTGCTGCACTGATGGGGTATGCATTAGACGAAAAAAAAGAAGAAAAAGAAGAATAATACGCCCAGAAAAGAGGCGAAAAGGAGAAAAACGTAAAAAAACGTGAAAAAAAAGTAAGAGGAAGAGAAGGGAAAAAAAGGTGGAAATGGGTTTAAAAGTGATTTCGGCGGAGATATATATATATATATATATATATATATATATATATATATACGCGCACACACACACATATATATAAACGTATTCTCCGTTGAGATATTGCAGCCGCTGCTGTGTCCAGGCCCAGGAGCCTTAGCACTGTGCTGTGATGTCACTCAATACCACTGACATCACTAGGTGTAAACAACATCTCTCCTTTGCTGTGTATGTGACTATGGAGCTGTTTGGTGATGTCGTCTATTATGGCCTTCATAGAAGCAACAGGAGATTGTTGCATCCATCTAGAACCCTCAGAACTACAGTGCTATGATGTCACTCACTTCCACAGGCCTTGCAGAGTGTAAACAACAACAACCCAGCTTTGTTGTGTATGTAACCATAGGGATTTGTGATGTCACCTAGAACCTTCACAGCAGCGACAGCTTTATGAGGAGCATCAGCACTGCTCTGCCTGAGCAGAACCATCACCGCCATAGGTTGTCAAATAACCCGGGTTTAACCCACACAGGTAAGTCCAATGGGGTGCAGGCATGTCCTCTATGCTTACAGCTTCCCGTGGGTGTTGGTTTGATACCGTTTGGGGACAGCCAAGGAGGCATCTGCAGGCAACAAAGGTAGGTGTGTGCTTGTGTGTGTGTTTCCTATGCAGATCCTAAGCCCAGTGTCACATGCAAGTAGGAGGAGTAAGAAGGGTTCCTGGCAAATCCGGGTTATGGATTGCATTTAAAAAGGCCCCGTGGGAGTGCAATGGGCCCCTGTCTTGCTGCTTAGCAATAATGGTATGGGTTTAGGTTCTGCTGTGTGTACTGGTGGTTGACTGCCCCCCAGCCCAGAGTGTGCATGGAAAATTGTCTGGCAGCCTCCCTGACAGCAAGCAGTGATAGTGCCCATGAAGGGGACCTTGTTGGGCCCGCCCCTTTCACGGTTATCGCTTCTCGGCCTTTTGGCTAAGATCAAGTGTAGTATCTGTTCTTATCAGTTTAATATCTGATACGTCCCCTATCTGGGGACCATATATTAAATGGATTTTTGAGAACGGGGGCCGATTTCGAAGCTTGCTTCCGTCGCCCTATGCATTGACCCGATATGGCAGTATCTTCGGGTACAGTGCACCACCCCCTTACAGGGTTAAAAAGAAAGATTCCTACTTTCATTGCTACCTGCTTGCTGGCTAGCCAGCTAGCCAGCCCTGTGGGCCTTGCTGCTGCTGCTGCTGCAGCCAAAAAACAAAAGGTGGTGCTGCTGCTGCTTCTGCTTCTGCTTGTGTCTGGCCGCTGTTGGAGCGTCCAGGCACAGGACTTCTGCTGCTGCTGACTAAATGGCCTCCTTAATTGGATCATTTGAGTAGCCAGCACACCTGTGCAGGTAGGGCATGACATGATAGGCAGCTGCCTTGATAGCGGGTGGGTGCTGAATGTTCCTAATTGACAAAATAAGATTAATGCTTATGAAGAAATATAAAATCTCATCCCTTCCCCAATATCGCGCCACACCCCTACCCCTTAATTCCCTGGTTGAACTTGATGGACATATGTCTTTTTTCGACCGTACTAACTATGTAACTATGTAACATAACATGGGGGGGGGGGGTCTCCTGGCTGTTCACACAGGTGTGTCATTGCTGTACATTGACCATGCATTGCTTCTGTGGTATTGCAAAGGCAAAGACAAATGCTTCCAGCCATCCATTGCACTAATGGATTGGTCATCAGCTGGCTGTCTATGTCCCGCATCAATATAGACCAAAGTACAGAGGGTTAGGCTATGCTATTGTGCACCTACCTGATGCATCAGAAGGTGCGAGGCCCTTGCTAAATTCTGTGCACAGACTTTGAGATCTATGCTTTAGACTGTATCTAAACCTGCTCCAACATGGACTGACATTCTGGCCTACTTTCAGCCGATGCGACTTGTCTGTCGCTGAACAGTCGCTTTTTATGTATTCAGCACCTATGTATAATGTTGTAAAAATGCTCTAGAAGCTAAAGTCGCAGAAATGTCACACATATTTGGCCTGCAACTTTCTGTGCGACAAATTCAGACAGGAAAAATCAGTATAAATCCTTAGAAAATTATCCCCCAGTGTCTCCATCTGCTGGCGGTATTGAATAAGCATTGCTGCACTGATGGGGTATGCATTAGACGAAAAAAAAGAAGAAAAAGAAGAATAATACGCCCAGAAAAGAGGCGAAAAGGAGAAAAACGTAAAAAAACGTGAAAAAAAAGTAAGAGGAAGAGAAGGGAAAAAAAGGTGGAAATGGGTTTAAAAGTGATTTCGGCGGAGAAATATATATATATATATATATATATATATATATATATATATATATATATACGCGCACACACACACATATATATAAACGTATTCTCCGTTGAGATATTGCAGCCGCTGCTGTGTCCAGGCCCAGGAGCCTTAGCACTGTGCTGTGATGTCACTCAATACCACTGACATCACTAGGTGTAAACAACATCTCTCCTTTGCTGTGTATGTGACTATGGAGCTGTTTGGTGATGTCGTCTATTATGGCCTTCATAGAAGCAACAGGAGATTGTTGCATCCATCTAGAACCCTCAGAACTACAGTGCTATGATGTCACTCACTTCCACAGGCCTTGCAGAGTGTAAACAACAACAACCCAGCTTTGTTGTGTATGTAACCATAGGGATTTGTGATGTCACCTAGAACCTTCACAGCAGCGACAGCTTTATGAGGAGCATCAGCACTGCTCTGCCTGAGCAGAACCATCACCGCCATAGGTTGTCAAATAACCCGGGTTTAACCCACACAGGTAAGTCCAATGGGGTGCAGGCATGTCCTCTATGCTTACAGCTTCCCGTGGGTGTTGGTTTGATACCGTTTGGGGACAGCCAAGGAGGCATCTGCAGGCAACAAAGGTAGGTGTGTGCTTGTGTGTGTGTTTCCTATGCAGATCCTAAGCCCAGTGTCACATGCAAGTAGGAGGAGTAAGAAGGGTTCCTGGCAAATCCGGGTTATGGATTGCATTTAAAAAGGCCCCGTGGGAGTGCAATGGGCCCCTGTCTTGCTGCTTAGCAATAATGGTATGGGTTTAGGTTCTGCTGTGTGTACTGGTGGTTGACTGCCCCCCAGCCCAGAGTGTGCATGGAAAATTGTCTGGCAGCCTCCCTGACAGCAAGCAGTGATAGTGCCCATGAAGGGGACCTTGTTGGGCCCGCCCCTTTCACGGTTATCGCTTCTCGGCCTTTTGGCTAAGATCAAGTGTAGTATCTGTTCTTATCAGTTTAATATCTGATACGTCCCCTATCTGGGGACCATATATTAAATGGATTTTTGAGAACGGGGGCCGATTTCGAAGCTTGCTTCCGTCGCCCTATGCATTGACCCGATATGGCAGTATCTTCGGGTACAGTGCACCACCCCCTTACAGGGTTAAAAAGAAAGATTCCTACTTTCATTGCTACCTGCTTGCTGGCTAGCCAGCTAGCCAGCCCTGTGGGCCTTGCTGCTGCTGCTGCTGCAGCCAAAAAACAAAAGGTGGTGCTGCTGCTGCTTCTGCTTCTGCTTGTGTCTGGCCGCTGTTGGAGCGTCCAGGCACAGGACTTCTGCTGCTGCTGACTAAATGGCCTCCTTAATTGGATCATTTGAGTAGCCAGCACACCTGTGCAGGTAGGGCATGACATGATAGGCAGCTGCCTTGATAGCGGGTGGGTGCTGAATGTTCCTAATTGACAAAATAAGATTAATGCTTATGAAGAAATATAAAATCTCATCCCTTCCCCAATATCGCGCCACACCCCTACCCCTTAATTCCCTGGTTGAACTTGATGGACATATGTCTTTTTTCGACCGTACTAACTATGTAACTATGTAACATAACATGGGGGGGGGGGGGTCTCCTGGCTGTTCACACAGGTGTGTCATTGCTGTACATTGACCATGCATTGCTTCTGTGGTATTGCAAAGGCAAAGACAAATGCTTCCAGCCATCCATTGCACTAATGGATTGGTCATCAGCTGGCTGTCTATGTCCCGCATCAATATAGACCAAAGTACAGAGGGTTAGGCTATGCTATTGTGCACCTACCTGATGCATCAGAAGGTGCGAGGCCCTTGCTAAATTCTGTGCACAGACTTTGAGATCTATGCTTTAGACTGTATCTAAACCTGCTCCAACATGGACTGACATTCTGGCCTACTTTCAGCCGATGCGACTTGTCTGTCGCTGAACAGTCGCTTTTTATGTATTCAGCACCTATGTATAATGTTGTAAAAATGCTCTAGAAGCTAAAGTCGCAGAAATGTCACACATATTTGGCCTGCAACTTTCTGTGCGACAAATTCAGACAGGAAAAATCAGTATAAATCCTTAGAAAATTATCCCCCAGTGTCTCCATCTGCTGGCGGTATTGAATAAGCATTGCTGCACTGATGGGGTATGCATTAGACGAAAAAAAAGAAGAAAAAGAAGAATAATACGCCCAGAAAAGAGGCGAAAAGGAGAAAAACGTAAAAAAAACGTGAAAAAAAAGTAAGAGTAAGAGAAGGGAAAAAAAGGTGGAAATGGGTTTAAAAGTGATTTCGGCGGAGAATATATATATATATATATATATATATATATATATATATATATATACGCGCACACACACACATATATATAAACGTATTCTCCGTTGAGATATTGCAGCCGCTGCTGTGTCCAGGCCCAGGAGCCTTAGCACTGTGCTGTGATGTCACTCAATACCACTGACATCACTAGGTGTAAACAACATCTCTCCTTTGCTGTGTATGTGACTATGGAGCTGTTTGGTGATGTCGTCTATTATGGCCTTCATAGAAGCAACAGGAGATTGTTGCATCCATCTAGAACCCTCAGAACTACAGTGCTATGATGTCACTCACTTCCACAGGCCTTGCAGAGTGTAAACAACAACAACCCAGCTTTGTTGTGTATGTAACCATAGGGATTTGTGATGTCACCTAGAACCTTCAACAGCAGCGACAGCTTTATGAGGAGCATCAGCACTGCTCTGCCTGAGCAGAACCATCACCGCCATAGGTTGTCAAATAACCCGGGTTTAACCCACACAGGTAAGTCCAATGGGGTGCAGGCATGTCCTCTATGCTTACAGCTTCCCGTGGGTGTTGGTTTGATACCGTTTGGGGACAGCCAAGGAGGCATCTGCAGGCAACAAAGGTAGGTGTGTGCTTGTGTGTGTGTTTCCTATGCAGATCCTAAGCCCAGTGTCACATGCAAGTAGGAGGAGTAAGAAGGGTTCCTGGCAAATCCGGGTTATGGATTGCATTTAAAAAGGCCCCGTGGGAGTGCAATGGGCCCCTGTCTTGCTGCTTAGCAATAATGGTATGGGTTTAGGTTCTGCTGTGTGTACTGGTGGTTGACTGCCCCCCAGCCCAGAGTGTGCATGGAAAATTGTCTGGCAGCCTCCCTGACAGCAAGCAGTGATAGTGCCCATGAAGGGGACCTTGTTGGGCCCGCCCCTTTGTTATCGCTTCTCGGCCTTTTGGCTAAGATCAAGTGTAGTATCTGTTCTTATCAGTTTAATATCTGATACGTCCCCTATCTGGGGACCATATATTAAATGGATTTTTGAGAACGGGGGCCGATTTCGAAGCTTGCTTCCGTCGCCCTATGCATTGACCCGATATGGCAGTATCTTCGGGTACAGTGCACCACCCCCTTACAGGGTTAAAAAGAAAGATTCCTACTTTCATTGCTACCTGCTTGCTGGCTAGCCAGCTAGCCAGCCCTGTGGGCCTTGCTGCTGCTGCTGCTGCAGCCAAAAAACAAAAGGTGGTGCTGCTGCTGCTTCTGCTTCTGCTTGTGTCTGGCCGCTGTTGGAGCGTCCAGGCACAGGACTTCTGCTGCTGCTGACTAAATGGCCTCCTTAATTGGATCATTTGAGTAGCCAGCACACCTGTGCAGGTAGGGCATGACATGATAGGCAGCTGCCTTGATAGCGGGTGGGTGCTGAATGTTCCTAATTGACAAAATAAGATTAATGCTTATGAAGAAATATAAAATCTCATCCCTTCCCCAATATCGCGCCACACCCCTACCCCTTAATTCCCTGGTTGAACTTGATGGACATATGTCTTTTTTCGACCGTACTAACTATGTAACTATGTAACATAACATGGGGGGGGGGGGTCTCCTGGCTGTTCACACAGGTGTGTCATTGCTGTACATTGACCATGCATTGCTTCTGTGGTATTGCAAAGGCAAAGACAAATGCTTCCAGCCATCCATTGCACTAATGGATTGGTCATCAGCTGGCTGTCTATGTCCCGCATCAATATAGACCAAAGTACAGAGGGTTAGGCTATGCTATTGTGCACCTACCTGATGCATCAGAAGGTGCGAGGCCCTTGCTAAATTCTGTGCACAGACTTTGAGATCTATGCTTTAGACTGTATCTAAACCTGCTCCAACATGGACTGACATTCTGGCCTACTTTCAGCCGATGCGACTTGTCTGTCGCTGAACAGTCGCTTTTTATGTATTCAGCACCTATGTATAATGTTGTAAAAATGCTCTAGAAGCTAAAGTCGCAGAAATGTCACACATATTTGGCCTGCAACTTTCTGTGCGACAAATTCAGACAGGAAAAATCAGTATAAATCCTTAGAAAATTATCCCCCAGTGTCTCCATCTGCTGGCGGTATTGAATAAGCATTGCTGCACTGATGGGGTATGCATTAGACGAAAAAAAAGAAGAAAAAGAAGAATAATACGCCCAGAAAAGAGGCGAAAAGGAGAAAAACGTAAAAAAACGTGAAAAAAAAGTAAGAGGAAGAGAAGGGAAAAAAAGGTGGAAATGGGTTTAAAAGTGATTTCGGCGGAGAAATATATATATATATATATATATATATATATATATATATATATATATATACGCGCACACACACACATATATATAAACGTATTCTCCGTTGAGATATTGCAGCCGCTGCTGTGTCCAGGCCCAGGAGCCTTAGCACTGTGCTGTGATGTCACTCAATACCACTGACATCACTAGGTGTAAACAACATCTCTCCTTTGCTGTGTATGTGACTATGGAGCTGTTTGGTGATGTCGTCTATTATGGCCTTCATAGAAGCAACAGGAGATTGTTGCATCCATCTAGAACCCTCAGAACTACAGTGCTATGATGTCACTCACTTCCACAGGCCTTGCAGAGTGTAAACAACAACAACCCAGCTTTGTTGTGTATGTAACCATAGGGATTTGTGATGTCACCTAGAACCTTCACAGCAGCGACAGCTTTATGAGGAGCATCAGCACTGCTCTGCCTGAGCAGAACCATCACCGCCATAGGTTGTCAAATAACCCGGGTTTAACCCACACAGGTAAGTCCAATGGGGTGCAGGCATGTCCTCTATGCTTACAGCTTCCCGTGGGTGTTGGTTTGATACCGTTTGGGGACAGCCAAGGAGGCATCTGCAGGCAACAAAGGTAGGTGTGTGCTTGTGTGTGTGTTTCCTATGCAGATCCTAAGCCCAGTGTCACATGCAAGTAGGAGGAGTAAGAAGGGTTCCTGGCAAATCCGGGTTATGGATTGCATTTAAAAAGGCCCCGTGGGAGTGCAATGGGCCCCTGTCTTGCTGCTTAGCAATAATGGTATGGGTTTAGGTTCTGCTGTGTGTACTGGTGGTTGACTGCCCCCCAGCCCAGAGTGTGCATGGAAAATTGTCTGGCAGCCTCCCTGACAGCAAGCAGTGATAGTGCCCATGAAGGGGACCTTGTTGGGCCCGCCCCTTTCACGGTTATCGCTTCTCGGCCTTTTGGCTAAGATCAAGTGTAGTATCTGTTCTTATCAGTTTAATATCTGATACGTCCCCTATCTGGGGACCATATATTAAATGGATTTTTGAGAACGGGGGCCGATTTCGAAGCTTGCTTCCGTCGCCCTATGCATTGACCCGATATGGCAGTATCTTCGGGTACAGTGCACCACCCCCTTACAGGGTTAAAAAGAAAGATTCCTACTTTCATTGCTACCTGCTTGCTGGCTAGCCAGCTAGCCAGCCCTGTGGGCCTTGCTGCTGCTGCTGCTGCAGCCAAAAAACAAAAGGTGGTGCTGCTGCTGCTTCTGCTTCTGCTTGTGTCTGGCCGCTGTTGGAGCGTCCAGGCACAGGACTTCTGCTGCTGCTGACTAAATGGCCTCCTTAATTGGATCATTTGAGTAGCCAGCACACCTGTGCAGGTAGGGCATGACATGATAGGCAGCTGCCTTGATAGCGGGTGGGTGCTGAATGTTCCTAATTGACAAAATAAGATTAATGCTTATGAAGAAATATAAAATCTCATCCCTTCCCCAATATCGCGCCACACCCCTACCCCTTAATTCCCTGGTTGAACTTGATGGACATATGTCTTTTTTCGACCGTACTAACTATGTAACTATGTAACATAACATGGGGGGGGGGGGTCTCCTGGCTGTTCACACAGGTGTGTCATTGCTGTACATTGACCATGCATTGCTTCTGTGGTATTGCAAAGGCAAAGACAAATGCTTCCAGCCATCCATTGCACTAATGGATTGGTCATCAGCTGGCTGTCTATGTCCCGCATCAATATAGACCAAAGTACAGAGGGTTAGGCTATGCTATTGTGCACCTACCTGATGCATCAGAAGGTGCGAGGCCCTTGCTAAATTCTGTGCACAGACTTTGAGATCTATGCTTTAGACTGTATCTAAACCTGCTCCAACATGGACTGACATTCTGGCCTACTTTCAGCCGATGCGACTTGTCTGTCGCTGAACAGTCGCTTTTTATGTATTCAGCACCTATGTATAATGTTGTAAAAATGCTCTAGAAGCTAAAGTCGCAGAAATGTCACACATATTTGGCCTGCAACTTTCTGTGCGACAAATTCAGACAGGAAAAATCAGTATAAATCCTTAGAAAATTATCCCCCAGTGTCTCCATCTGCTGGCGGTATTGAATAAGCATTGCTGCACTGATGGGGTATGCATTAGACGAAAAAAAAGAAGAAAAAGAAGAATAATACGCCCAGAAAAGAGGCGAAAAGGAGAAAAACGTAAAAAAACGTGAAAAAAAAGTAAGAGGAAGAGAAGGGAAAAAAAGGTGGAAATGGGTTTAAAAGTGATTTCGGCGGAGAAATATATATATATATATATATATATATATATATATATACGCGCACACACACACATATATATAAACGTATTCTCCGTTGAGATATTGCAGCCGCTGCTGTGTCCAGGCCCAGGAGCCTTAGCACTGTGCTGTGATGTCACTCAATACCACTGACATCACTAGGTGTAAACAACATCTCTCCTTTGCTGTGTATGTGACTATGGAGCTGTTTGGTGATGTCGTCTATTATGGCCTTCATAGAAGCAACAGGAGATTGTTGCATCCATCTAGAACCCTCAGAACTACAGTGCTATGATGTCACTCACTTCCACAGGCCTTGCAGAGTGTAAACAACAACAACCCAGCTTTGTTGTGTATGTAACCATAGGGATTTGTGATGTCACCTAGAACCTTCACAGCAGCGACAGCTTTATGAGGAGCATCAGCACTGCTCTGCCTGAGCAGAACCATCACCGCCATAGGTTGTCAAATAACCCGGGTTTAACCCACACAGGTAAGTCCAATGGGGTGCAGGCATGTCCTCTATGCTTACAGCTTCCCGTGGGTGTTGGTTTGATACCGTTTGGGGACAGCCAAGGAGGCATCTGCAGGCAACAAAGGTAGGTGTGTGCTTGTGTGTGTGTTTCCTATGCAGATCCTAAGCCCAGTGTCACATGCAAGTAGGAGGAGTAAGAAGGGTTCCTGGCAAATCCGGGTTATGGATTGCATTTAAAAAGGCCCCGTGGGAGTGCAATGGGCCCCTGTCTTGCTGCTTAGCAATAATGGTATGGGTTTAGGTTCTGCTGTGTGTACTGGTGGTTGACTGCCCCCCAGCCCAGAGTGTGCATGGAAAATTGTCTGGCAGCCTCCCTGACAGCAAGCAGTGATAGTGCCCATGAAGGGGACCTTGTTGGGCCCGCCCCTTTCACGGTTATCGCTTCTCGGCCTTTTGGCTAAGATCAAGTGTAGTATCTGTTCTTATCAGTTTAATATCTGATACGTCCCCTATCTGGGGACCATATATTAAATGGATTTTTGAGAACGGGGGCCGATTTCGAAGCTTGCTTCCGTCGCCCTATGCATTGACCCGATATGGCAGTATCTTCGGGTACAGTGCACCACCCCCTTACAGGGTTAAAAAGAAAGATTCCTACTTTCATTGCTACCTGCTTGCTGGCTAGCCAGCTAGCCAGCCCTGTGGGCCTTGCTGCTGCTGCTGCTGCAGCCAAAAAACAAAAGGTGGTGCTGCTGCTGCTTCTGCTTCTGCTTGTGTCTGGCCGCTGTTGGAGCGTCCAGGCACAGGACTTCTGCTGCTGCTGACTAAATGGCCTCCTTAATTGGATCATTTGAGTAGCCAGCACACCTGTGCAGGTAGGGCATGACATGATAGGCAGCTGCCTTGATAGCGGGTGGGTGCTGAATGTTCCTAATTGACAAAATAAGATTAATGCTTATGAAGAAATATAAAATCTCATCCCTTCCCCAATATCGCGCCACACCCCTACCCCTTAATTCCCTGGTTGAACTTGATGGACATATGTCTTTTTTCGACCGTACTAACTATGTAACTATGTAACATAACATGGGGGGGGGGGGTCTCCTGGCTGTTCACACAGGTGTGTCATTGCTGTACATTGACCATGCATTGCTTCTGTGGTATTGCAAAGGCAAAGACAAATGCTTCCAGCCATCCATTGCACTAATGGATTGGTCATCAGCTGGCTGTCTATGTCCCGCATCAATATAGACCAAAGTACAGAGGGTTAGGCTATGCTATTGTGCACCTACCTGATGCATCAGAAGGTGCGAGGCCCTTGCTAAATTCTGTGCACAGACTTTGAGATCTATGCTTTAGACTGTATCTAAACCTGCTCCAACATGGACTGACATTCTGGCCTACTTTCAGCCGATGCGACTTGTCTGTCGCTGAACAGTCGCTTTTTATGTATTCAGCACCTATGTATAATGTTGTAAAAATGCTCTAGAAGCTAAAGTCGCAGAAATGTCACACATATTTGGCCTGCAACTTTCTGTGCGACAAATTCAGACAGGAAAAATCAGTATAAATCCTTAGAAAATTATCCCCCAGTGTCTCCATCTGCTGGCGGTATTGAATAAGCATTGCTGCACTGATGGGGTATGCATTAGACGAAAAAAAAGAAGAAAAAGAAGAATAATACGCCCAGAAAAGAGGCGAAAAGGAGAAAAACGTAAAAAAAACGTGAAAAAAAAGTAAGAGGAAGAGAAGGGAAAAAAAGGTGGAAATGGGTTTAAAAGTGATTTCGGCGGAGAAATATATATATATATATATATATATATATATATATATATATACGCGCACACACACACATATATATAAACGTATTCTCCGTTGAGATATTGCAGCCGCTGCTGTGTCCAGGCCCAGGAGCCTTAGCACTGTGCTGTGATGTCACTCAATACCACTGACATCACTAGGTGTAAACAACATCTCTCCTTTGCTGTGTATGTGACTATGGAGCTGTTTGGTGATGTCGTCTATTATGGCCTTCATAGAAGCAACAGGAGATTGTTGCATCCATCTAGAACCCTCAGAACTACAGTGCTATGATGTCACTCACTTCCACAGGCCTTGCAGAGTGTAAACAACAACAACCCAGCTTTGTTGTGTATGTAACCATAGGGATTTGTGATGTCACCTAGAACCTTCACAGCAGCGACAGCTTTATGAGGAGCATCAGCACTGCTCTGCCTGAGCAGAACCATCACCGCCATAGGTTGTCAAATAACCCGGGTTTAACCCACACAGGTAAGTCCAATGGGGTGCAGGCATGTCCTCTATGCTTACAGCTTCCCGTGGGTGTTGGTTTGATACCGTTTGGGGACAGCCAAGGAGGCATCTGCAGGCAACAAAGGTAGGTGTGTGCTTGTGTGTGTGTTTCCTATGCAGATCCTAAGCCCAGTGTCACATGCAAGTAGGAGGAGTAAGAAGGGTTCCTGGCAAATCCGGGTTATGGATTGCATTTAAAAAGGCCCCGTGGGAGTGCAATGGGCCCCTGTCTTGCTGCTTAGCAATAATGGTATGGGTTTAGGTTCTGCTGTGTGTACTGGTGGTTGACTGCCCCCCAGCCCAGAGTGTGCATGGAAAATTGTCTGGCAGCCTCCCTGACAGCAAGCAGTGATAGTGCCCATGAAGGGGACCTTGTTGGGCCCGCCCCTTTCACGGTTATCGCTTCTCGGCCTTTTGGCTAAGATCAAGTGTAGTATCTGTTCTTATCAGTTTAATATCTGATACGTCCCCTATCTGGGGACCATATATTAAATGGATTTTTGAGAACGGGGGCCGATTTCGAAGCTTGCTTCCGTCGCCCTATGCATTGACCCGATATGGCAGTATCTTCGGGTACAGTGCACCACCCCCTTACAGGGTTAAAAAGAAAGATTCCTACTTTCATTGCTACCTGCTTGCTGGCTAGCCAGCTAGCCAGCCCTGTGGGCCTTGCTGCTGCTGCTGCTGCTGCTGCAGCCAAAAAACAAAAGGTGGTGCTGCTGCTGCTTCTGCTTCTGCTTGTGTCTGGCCGCTGTTGGAGCGTCCAGGCACAGGACTTCTGCTGCTGCTGACTAAATGGCCTCCTTAATTGGATCATTTGAGTAGCCAGCACACCTGTGCAGGTAGGGCATGACATGATAGGCAGCTGCCTTGATAGCGGGTGGGTGCTGAATGTTCCTAATTGACAAAATAAGATTAATGCTTATGAAGAAATATAAAATCTCATCCCTTCCCCAATATCGCGCCACACCCCTACCCCTTAATTCCCTGGTTGAACTTGATGGACATATGTCTTTTTTCGACCGTACTAACTATGTAACTATGTAACATAACATGGGGGGGGGGGGGTCTCCTGGCTGTTCACACAGGTGTGTCATTGCTGTACATTGACCATGCATTGCTTCTGTGGTATTGCAAAGGCAAAGACAAATGCTTCCAGCCATCCATTGCACTAATGGATTGGTCATCAGCTGGCTGTCTATGTCCCGCATCAATATAGACCAAAGTACAGAGGGTTAGGCTATGCTATTGTGCACCTACCTGATGCATCAGAAGGTGCGAGGCCCTTGCTAAATTCTGTGCACAGACTTTGAGATCTATGCTTTAGACTGTATCTAAACCTGCTCCAACATGGACTGACATTCTGGCCTACTTTCAGCCGATGCGACTTGTCTGTCGCTGAACAGTCGCTTTTTATGTATTCAGCACCTATGTATAATGTTGTAAAAATGCTCTAGAAGCTAAAGTCGCAGAAATGTCACACATATTTGGCCTGCAACTTTCTGTGCGACAAATTCAGACAGGAAAAATCAGTATAAATCCTTAGAAAATTATCCCCCAGTGTCTCCATCTGCTGGCGGTATTGAATAAGCATTGCTGCACTGATGGGGTATGCATTAGACGAAAAAAAAGAAGAAAAAGAAGAATAATACGCCCAGAAAAGAGGCGAAAAGGAGAAAAACGTAAAAAAACGTGAAAAAAAAGTAAGAGGAAGAGAAGGGAAAAAAAGGTGGAAATGGGTTTAAAAGTGATTTCGACGGAGAAATATATATATATATATATATATATATATATATATATATATATATACGCGCACACACACACATATATATAAACGTATTCTCCGTTGAGATATTGCAGCCGCTGCTGTGTCCAGGCCCAGGAGCCTTAGCACTGTGCTGTGATGTCACTCAATACCACTGACATCACTAGGTGTAAACAACATCTCTCCTTTGCTGTGTATGTGACTATGGAGCTGTTTGGTGATGTCGTCTATTATGGCCTTCATAGAAGCAACAGGAGATTGTTGCATCCATCTAGAACCCTCAGAACTACAGTGCTATGATGTCACTCACTTCCACAGGCCTTGCAGAGTGTAAACAACAACAACCCAGCTTTGTTGTGTATGTAACCATAGGGATTTGTGATGTCACCTAGAACCTTCACAGCAGCGACAGCTTTATGAGGAGCATCAGCACTGCTCTGCCTGAGCAGAACCATCACCGCCATAGGTTGTCAAATAACCCGGGTTTAACCCACACAGGTAAGTCCAATGGGGTGCAGGCATGTCCTCTATGCTTACAGCTTCCCGTGGGTGTTGGTTTGATACCGTTTGGGGACAGCCAAGGAGGCATCTGCAGGCAACAAAGGTAGGTGTGTGCTTGTGTGTGTGTTTCCTATGCAGATCCTAAGCCCAGTGTCACATGCAAGTAGGAGGAGTAAGAAGGGTTCCTGGCAAATCCGGGTTATGGATTGCATTTAAAAAGGCCCCGTGGGAGTGCAATGGGCCCCTGTCTTGCTGCTTAGCAATAATGGTATGGGTTTAGGTTCTGCTGTGTGTACTGGTGGTTGACTGCCCCCCAGCCCAGAGTGTGCATGGAAAATTGTCTGGCAGCCTCCCTGACAGCAAGCAGTGATAGTGCCCATGAAGGGGACCTTGTTGGGCCCGCCCCTTTCACGGTTATCGCTTCTCGGCCTTTTGGCTAAGATCAAGTGTAGTATCTGTTCTTATCAGTTTAATATCTGATACGTCCCCTATCTGGGGACCATATATTAAATGGATTTTTGAGAACGGGGGCCGATTTCGAAGCTTGCTTCCGTCGCCCTATGCATTGACCCGATATGGCAGTATCTTCGGGTACAGTGCACCACCCCCTTACAGGGTTAAAAAGAAAGATTCCTACTTTCATTGCTACCTGCTTGCTGGCTAGCCAGCTAGCCAGCCCTGTGGGCCTTGCTGCTGCTGCTGCTGCAGCCAAAAAACAAAAGGTGGTGCTGCTGCTGCTTCTGCTTCTGCTTGTGTCTGGCCGCTGTTGGAGCGTCCAGGCACAGGACTTCTGCTGCTGCTGACTAAATGTCCTCCTTAATTGGATCATTTGAGTAGCCAGCACACCTGTGCAGGTAGGGCATGACATGATAGGCAGCTGCCTTGATAGCGGGTGGGTGCTGAATGTTCCTAATTGACAAAATAAGATTAATGCTTATGAAGAAATATAAAATCTCATCCCTTCCCCAATATCGCGCCACACCCCTACCCCTTAATTCCCTGGTTGAACTTGATGGACATATGTCTTTTTTCGACCGTACTAACTATGTAACTATGTAACATAACATGGGGGGGGGGGGTCTCCTGGCTGTTCACACAGGTGTGTCATTGCTGTACATTGACCATGCATTGCTTCTGTGGTATTGCAAAGGCAAAGACAAATGCTTCCAGCCATCCATTGCACTAATGGATTGGTCATCAGCTGGCTGTCTATGTCCCGCATCAATATAGACCAAAGTACAGAGGGTTAGGCTATGCTATTGTGCACCTACCTGATGCATCAGAAGGTGCGAGGCCCTTGCTAAATTCTGTGCACAGACTTTGAGATCTATGCTTTAGACTGTATCTAAACCTGCTCCAACATGGACTGACATTCTGGCCTACTTTCAGCCGATGCGACTTGTCTGTCGCTGAACAGTCGCTTTTTATGTATTCAGCACCTATGTATAATGTTGTAAAAATGCTCTAGAAGCTAAAGTCGCAGAAATGTCACACATATTTGGCCTGCAACTTTCTGTGCGACAAATTCAGACAGGAAAAATCAGTATAAATCCTTAGAAAATTATCCCCCAGTGTCTCCATCTGCTGGCGGTATTGAATAAGCATTGCTGCACTGATGGGGTATGCATTAGACGAAAAAAAAGAAGAAAAAGAAGAATAATACGCCCAGAAAAGAGGCGAAAAGGAGAAAAACGTAAAAAAACGTGAAAAAAAAGTAAGAGGAAGAGAAGGGAAAAAAAGGTGGAAATGGGTTTAAAAGTGATTTCGGCGGAGAAATATATATATATATATATATATATATATATATATATATATATATATACGCGCACACACACACATATATATAAACGTATTCTCCGTTGAGATATTGCAGCCGCTGCTGTGTCCAGGCCCAGGAGCCTTAGCACTGTGCTGTGATGTCACTCAATACCACTGACATCACTAGGTGTAAACAACATCTCTCCTTTGCTGTGTATGTGACTATGGAGCTGTTTGGTGATGTCGTCTATTATGGCCTTCATAGAAGCAACAGGAGATTGTTGCATCCATCTAGAACCCTCAGAACTACAGTGCTATGATGTCACTCACTTCCACAGGCCTTGCAGAGTGTAAACAACAACAACCCAGCTTTGTTGTGTATGTAACCATAGGGATTTGTGATGTCACCTAGAACCTTCACAGCAGCGACAGCTTTATGAGGAGCATCAGCACTGCTCTGCCTGAGCAGAACCATCACCGCCATAGGTTGTCAAATAACCCGGGTTTAACCCACACAGGTAAGTCCAATGGGGTGCAGGCATGTCCTCTATGCTTACAGCTTCCCGTGGGTGTTGGTTTGATACCGTTTGGGGACAGCCAAGGAGGCATCTGCAGGCAACAAAGGTAGGTGTGTGCTTGTGTGTGTGTTTCCTATGCAGATCCTAAGCCCAGTGTCACATGCAAGTAGGAGGAGTAAGAAGGGTTCCTGGCAAATCCGGGTTATGGATTGCATTTAAAAAGGCCCCGTGGGAGTGCAATGGGCCCCTGTCTTGCTGCTTAGCAATAATGGTATGGGTTTAGGTTCTGCTGTGTGTACTGGTGGTTGACTGCCCCCCAGCCCAGAGTGTGCATGGAAAATTGTCTGGCAGCCTCCCTGACAGCAAGCAGTGATAGTGCCCATGAAGGGGACCTTGTTGGGCCCGCCCCTTTCACGGTTATCGCTTCTCGGCCTTTTGGCTAAGATCAAGTGTAGTATCTGTTCTTATCAGTTTAATATCTGATACGTCCCCTATCTGGGGACCATATATTAAATGGATTTTTGAGAACGGGGGCCGATTTCGAAGCTTGCTTCCGTCGCCCTATGCATTGACCCGATATGGCAGTATCTTCGGGTACAGTGCACCACCCCCTTACAGGGTTAAAAAGAAAGATTCCTACTTTCATTGCTACCTGCTTGCTGGCTAGCCAGCTAGCCAGCCCTGTGGGCCTTGCTGCTGCTGCTGCTGCAGCCAAAAAACAAAAGGTGGTGCTGCTGCTGCTTCTGCTTCTGCTTGTGTCTGGCCGCTGTTGGAGCGTCCAGGCACAGGACTTCTGCTGCTGCTGACTAAATGGCCTCCTTAATTGGATCATTTGAGTAGCCAGCACACCTGTGCAGGTAGGGCATGACATGATAGGCAGCTGCCTTGATAGCGGGTGGGTGCTGAATGTTCCTAATTGACAAAATAAGATTAATGCTTATGAAGAAATATAAAATCTCATCCCTTCCCCAATATCGCGCCACACCCCTACCCCTTAATTCCCTGGTTGAACTTGATGGACATATGTCTTTTTTCGACCGTACTAACTATGTAACTATGTAACATAACATGGGGGGGGGGGGTCTCCTGGCTGTTCACACAGGTGTGTCATTGCTGTACATTGACCATGCATTGCTTCTGTGGTATTGCAAAGGCAAAGACAAATGCTTCCAGCCATCCATTGCACTAATGGATTGGTCATCAGCTGGCTGTCTATGTCCCGCATCAATATAGACCAAAGTACAGAGGGTTAGGCTATGCTATTGTGCACCTACCTGATGCATCAGAAGGTGCGAGGCCCTTGCTAAATTCTGTGCACAGACTTTGAGATCTATGCTTTAGACTGTATCTAAACCTGCTCCAACATGGACTGACATTCTGGCCTACTTTCAGCCGATGCGACTTGTCTGTCGCTGAACAGTCGCTTTTTATGTATTCAGCACCTATGTATAATGTTGTAAAAATGCTCTAGAAGCTTAAGTCGCAGAAATGTCACACATATTTGGCCTGCAACTTTCTGTGCGACAAATTCAGACAGGAAAAATCAGTATAAATCCTTAGAAAATTATCCCCCAGTGTCTCCATCTGCTGGCGGTATTGAATAAGCATTGCTGCACTGATGGGGTATGCATTAGACGAAAAAAAAGAAGAAAAAGAAGAATAATACGCCCAGAAAAGAGGCGAAAAGGAGAAAAACGTAAAAAAACGTGAAAAAAAAGTAAGAGGAAGAGAAGGGAAAAAAAGGTGGAAATGGGTTTAAAAGTGATTTCGGCGGAGAAATATATATATATATATATATATATATATATATATATATATATATATACGCGCACACACACACATATATATAAACGTATTCTCCGTTGAGATATTGCAGCCGCTGCTGTGTCCAGGCCCAGGAGCCTTAGCACTGTGCTGTGATGTCACTCAATACCACTGACATCACTAGGTGTAAACAACATCTCTCCTTTGCTGTGTATGTGACTATGGAGCTGTTTGGTGATGTCGTCTATTATGGCCTTCATAGAAGCAACAGGAGATTGTTGCATCCATCTAGAACCCTCAGAACTACAGTGCTATGATGTCACTCACTTCCACAGGCCTTGCAGAGTGTAAACAACAACAACCCAGCTTTGTTGTGTATGTAACCATAGGGATTTGTGATGTCACCTAGAACCTTCACAGCAGCGACAGCTTTATGAGGAGCATCAGCACTGCTCTGCCTGAGCAGAACCATCACCGCCATAGGTTGTCAAATAACCCGGGTTTAACCCACACAGGTAAGTCCAATGGGGTGCAGGCATGTCCTCTATGCTTACAGCTTCCCGTGGGTGTTGGTTTGATACCGTTTGGGGACAGCCAAGGAGGCATCTGCAGGCAACAAAGGTAGGTGTGTGCTTGTGTGTGTGTTTCCTATGCAGATCCTAAGCCCAGTGTCACATGCAAGTAGGAGGAGTAAGAAGGGTTCCTGGCAAATCCGGGTTATGGATTGCATTTAAAAAGGCCCCGTGGGAGTGCAATGGGCCCCTGTCTTGCTGCTTAGCAATAATGGTATGGGTTTAGGTTCTGCTGTGTGTACTGGTGGTTGACTGCCCCCCAGCCCAGAGTGTGCATGGAAAATTGTCTGGCAGCCTCCCTGACAGCAAGCAGTGATAGTGCCCATGAAGGGGACCTTGTTGGGCCCGCCCCTTTCACGGTTATCGCTTCTCGGCCTTTTGGCTAAGATCAAGTGTAGTATCTGTTCTTATCAGTTTAATATCTGATACGTCCCCTATCTGGGGACCATATATTAAATGGATTTTTGAGAACGGGGGCCGATTTCGAAGCTTGCTTCCGTCGCCCTATGCATTGACCCGATATGGCAGTATCTTCGGGTACAGTGCACCACCCCCTTACAGGGTTAAAAAGAAAGATTCCTACTTTCATTGCTACCTGCTTGCTGGCTAGCCGGCTAGCCAGCCCTGTGGGCCTTGCTGCTGCTGCTGCTGCAGCCAAAAAACAAAAGGTGGTGCTGCTGCTGCTGCTGCTTCTGCTTGTGTCTGGCCGCTGTTGGAGCGTCCAGGCACAGGACTTCTGCTGCTGCTGACTAAATGGCCTCCTTAATTGGATCATTTGAGTAGCCAGCACACCTGTGCAGGTAGGGCATGACATGATAGGCAGCTGCCTTGATAGCGGGTGGGTGCTGAATGTTCCTAATTGACAAAATAAGATTAATGCTTATGAAGAAATATAAAATCTCATCCCTTCCCCAATATCGCGCCACACCCCTACCCCTTAATTCCCTGGTTGAACTTGATGGACATATGTCTTTTTTCGACCGTACTAACTATGTAACTATGTAACATAACATGGGGGGGGGGGGTCTCCTGGCTGTTCACACAGGTGTGTCATTGCTGTACATTGACCATGCATTGCTTCTGTGGTATTGCAAAGGCAAAGACAAATGCTTCCAGCCATCCATTGCACTAATGGATTGGTCATCAGCTGGCTGTCTATGTCCCGCATCAATATAGACCAAAGTACAGAGGGTTAGGCTATGCTATTGTGCACCTACCTGATGCATCAGAAGGTGCGAGGCCCTTGCTAAATTCTGTGCACAGACTTTGAGATCTATGCTTTAGACTGTATCTAAACCTGCTCCAACATGGACTGACATTCTGGCCTACTTTCAGCCGATGCGACTTGTCTGTCGCTGAACAGTCGCTTTTTATGTATTCAGCACCTATGTATAATGTTGTAAAAATGCTCTAGAAGCTAAAGTCGCAGAAATGTCACACATATTTGGCCTGCAACTTTCTGTGCGACAAATTCAGACAGGAAAAATCAGTATAAATCCTTAGAAAATTATCCCCCAGTGTCTCCATCTGCTGGCGGTATTGAATAAGCATTGCTGCACTGATGGGGTATGCATTAGACGAAAAAAAAGAAGAAAAAGAAGAATAATACGCCCAGAAAAGAGGCGAAAAGGAGAAAAACGTAAAAAAACGTGAAAAAAAAGTAAGAGGAAGAGAAGGGAAAAAAAGGTGGAAATGGGTTTAAAAGTGATTTCGGCGGAGAAATATATATATATATATATATATATATATATATATATATACACGCGCACACACACACATATATATAAACGTATTCTCCGTTGAGATATTGCAGCCGCTGCTGTGTCCAGGCCCAGGAGCCTTAGCACTGTGCTGTGATGTCACTCAATACCACTGACATCACTAGGTGTAAACAACATCTCTCCTTTGCTGTGTATGTGACTATGGAGCTGTTTGGTGATGTCGTCTATTATGGCCTTCATAGAAGCAACAGGAGATTGTTGCATCCATCTAGAACCCTCAGAACTACAGTGCTATGATGTCACTCACTTCCACAGGCCTTGCAGAGTGTAAACAACAACAACCCAGCTTTGTTGTGTATGTAACCATAGGGATTTGTGATGTCACCTAGAACCTTCACAGCAGCGACAGCTTTATGAGGAGCATCAGCACTGCTCTGCCTGAGCAGAACCATCACCGCCATAGGTTGTCAAATAACCCGGGTTTAACCCACACAGGTAAGTCCAATGGGGTGCAGGCATGTCCTCTATGCTTACAGCTTCCCGTGGGTGTTGGTTTGATACCGTTTGGGGACAGCCAAGGAGGCATCTGCAGGCAACAAAGGTAGGTGTGTGCTTGTGTGTGTGTTTCCTATGCAGATCCTAAGCCCAGTGTCACATGCAAGTAGGAGGAGTAAGAAGGGTTCCTGGCAAATCCGGGTTATGGATTGCATTTAAAAAGGCCCCGTGGGAGTGCAATGGGCCCCTGTCTTGCTGCTTAGCAATAATGGTATGGGTTTAGGTTCTGCTGTGTGTACTGGTGGTTGACTGCCCCCCAGCCCAGAGTGTGCATGGAAAATTGTCTGGCAGCCTCCCTGACAGCAAGCAGTGATAGTGCCCATGAAGGGGACCTTGTTGGGCCCGCCCCTTTCACGGTTATCGCTTCTCGGCCTTTTGGCTAAGATCAAGTGTAGTATCTGTTCTTATCAGTTTAATATCTGATACGTCCCCTATCTGGGGACCATATATTAAATGGATTTTTGAGAACGGGGGCCGATTTCGAAGCTTGCTTCCGTCGCCCTATGCATTGACCCGATATGGCAGTATCTTCGGGTACAGTGCACCACCCCCTTACAGGGTTAAAAAGAAAGATTCCTACTTTCATTGCTACCTGCTTGCTGGCTAGCCAGCTAGCCAGCCCTGTGGGCCTTGCTGCTGCTGCTGCTGCAGCCAAAAAACAAAAGGTGGTGCTGCTGCTGCTTCTGCTTCTGCTTGTGTCTGGCCGCTGTTGGAGCGTCCAGGCACAGGACTTCTGCTGCTGCTGACTAAATGGCCTCCTTAATTGGATCATTTGAGTAGCCAGCACACCTGTGCAGGTAGGGCATGACATGATAGGCAGCTGCCTTGATAGCGGGTGGGTGCTGAATGTTCCTAATTGACAAAATAAGATTAATGCTTATGAAGAAATATAAAATCTCATCCCTTCCCCAATATCGCGCCACACCCCTACCCCTTAATTCCCTGGTTGAACTTGATGGACATATGTCTTTTTTCGACCGTACTAACTATGTAACTATGTAACATAACATGGGGGGGGGGGTCTCCTGGCTGTTCACACAGGTGTGTCATTGCTGTACATTGACCATGCATTGCTTCTGTGGTATTGCAAAGGCAAAGACAAATGCTTCCAGCCATCCATTGCACTAATGGATTGGTCATCAGCTGGCTGTCTATGTCCCGCATCAATATAGACCAAAGTACAGAGGGTTAGGCTATGCTATTGTGCACCTACCTGATGCATCAGAAGGTGCGAGGCCCTTGCTAAATTCTGTGCACAGACTTTGAGATCTATGCTTTAGACTGTATCTAAACCTGCTCCAACATGGACTGACATTCTGGCCTACTTTCAGCCGATGCGACTTGTCTGTCGCTGAACAGTCGCTTTTTATGTATTCAGCACCTATGTATAATGTTGTAAAAATGCTCTAGAAGCTAAAGTCGCAGAAATGTCACACATATTTGGCCTGCAACTTTCTGTGCGACAAATTCAGACAGGAAAAATCAGTATAAATCCTTAGAAAATTATCCCCCAGTGTCTCCATCTGCTGGCGGTATTGAATAAGCATTGCTGCACTGATGGGGTATGCATTAGACGAAAAAAAAGAAGAAAAAGAAGAATAATACGCCCAGAAAAGAGGCGAAAAGGAGAAAAACGTAAAAAAACGTGAAAAAAAAGTAAGAGGAAGAGAAGGGAAAAAAAGGTGGAAATGGGTTTAAAAGTGATTTCGGCGGAGAAATATATATATATATATATATATATATATATATATATATATATATACGCGCACACACACATATATATAAACGTATTCTCCGTTGAGATATTGCAGCCGCTGCTGTGTCCAGGCCCAGGAGCCTTAGCACTGTGCTGTGATGTCACTCAATACCACTGACATCACTAGGTGTAAACAACATCTCTCCTTTGCTGTGTATGTGACTATGGAGCTGTTTGGTGATGTCGTCTATTATGGCCTTCATAGAAGCAACAGGAGATTGTTGCATCCATCTAGAACCCTCAGAACTACAGTGCTATGATGTCACTCACTTCCACAGGCCTTGCAGAGTGTAAACAACAACAACCCAGCTTTGTTGTGTATGTAACCATAGGGATTTGTGATGTCACCTAGAACCTTCACAGCAGCGACAGCTTTATGAGGAGCATCAGCACTGCTCTGCCTGAGCAGAACCATCACCGCCATAGGTTGTCAAATAACCCGGGTTTAACCCACACAGGTAAGTCCAATGGGGTGCAGGCATGTCCTCTATGCTTACAGCTTCCCGTGGGTGTTGGTTTGATACCGTTTGGGGACAGCCAAGGAGGCATCTGCAGGCAACAAAGGTAGGTGTGTGCTTGTGTGTGTGTTTCCTATGCAGATCCTAAGCCCAGTGTCACATGCAAGTAGGAGGAGTAAGAAGGGTTCCTGGCAAATCCGGGTTATGGATTGCATTTAAAAAGGCCCCGTGGGAGTGCAATGGGCCCCTGTCTTGCTGCTTAGCAATAATGGTATGGGTTTAGGTTCTGCTGTGTGTACTGGTGGTTGACTGCCCCCCAGCCCAGAGTGTGCATGGAAAATTGTCTGGCAGCCTCCCTGACAGCAAGCAGTGATAGTGCCCATGAAGGGGACCTTGTTGGGCCCGCCCCTTTCACGGTTATCGCTTCTCGGCCTTTTGGCTAAGATCAAGTGTAGTATCTGTTCTTATCAGTTTAATATCTGATACGTCCCCTATCTGGGGACCATATATTAAATGGATTTTTGAGAACGGGGGCCGATTTCGAAGCTTGCTTCCGTCGCCCTATGCATTGACCCGATATGGCAGTATCTTCGGGTACAGTGCACCACCCCCTTACAGGGTTAAAAAGAAAGATTCCTACTTTCATTGCTACCTGCTTGCTGGCTAGCCAGCTAGCCAGCCCTGTGGGCCTTGCTGCTGCTGCTGCTGCAGCCAAAAAACAAAAGGTGGTGCTGCTGCTGCTTCTGCTTCTGCTTGTGTCTGGCCGCTGTTGGAGCGTCCAGGCACAGGACTTCTGCTGCTGCTGACTAAATGGCCTCCTTAATTGGATCATTTGAGTAGCCAGCACACCTGTGCAGGTAGGGCATGACATGATAGGCAGCTGCCTTGATAGCGGGTGGGTGCTGAATGTTCCTAATTGACAAAATAAGATTAATGCTTATGAAGAAATATAAAATCTCATCCCTTCCCCAATATCGCGCCACACCCCTACCCCTTAATTCCCTGGTTGAACTTGATGGACATATGTCTTTTTTCGACCGTACTAACTATGTAACTATGTAACATAACATGGGGGGGGGGGGGGGTCTCCTGGCTGTTCACACAGGTGTGTCATTGCTGTACATTGACCATGCATTGCTTCTGTGGTATTGCAAAGGCAAAGACAAATGCTTCCAGCCATCCATTGCACTAATGGATTGGTCATCAGCTGGCTGTCTATGTCCCGCATCAATATAGACCAAAGTACAGAGGGTTAGGCTATGCTATTGTGCACCTACCTGATGCATCAGAAGGTGCGAGGCCCTTGCTAAATTCTGTGCACAGACTTTGAGATCTATGCTTTAGACTGTATCTAAACCTGCTCCAACATGGACTGACATTCTGGCCTACTTTCAGCCGATGCGACTTGTCTGTCGCTGAACAGTCGCTTTTTATGTATTCAGCACCTATGTATAATGTTGTAAAAATGCTCTAGAAGCTAAAGTCGCAGAAATGTCACACATATTTGGCCTGCAACTTTCTGTGCGACAAATTCAGACAGGAAAAATCAGTATAAATCCTTAGAAAATTATCCCCCAGTGTCTCCATCTGCTGGCGGTATTGAATAAGCATTGCTGCACTGATGGGGTATGCATTAGACGAAAAAAAAGAAGAAAAAGAAGAATAATACGCCCAGAAAAGAGGCGAAAAGGAGAAAAACGTAAAAAAACGTGAAAAAAAAGTAAGAGGAAGAGAAGGGAAAAAAAGGTGGAAATGGGTTTAAAAGTGATTTCGGCGGAGAAATATATATATATATATATATATATATATATATATATATATATATATATATACGCGCACACACACACATATATATAAACGTATTCTCCGTTGAGATATTGCAGCCGCTGCTGTGTCCAGGCCCAGGAGCCTTAGCACTGTGCTGTGATGTCACTCAATACCACTGACATCACTAGGTGTAAACAACATCTCTCCTTTGCTGTGTATGTGACTATGGAGCTGTTTGGTGATGTCGTCTATTATGGCCTTCATAGAAGCAACAGGAGATTGTTGCATCCATCTAGAACCCTCAGAACTACAGTGCTATGATGTCACTCACTTCCACAGGCCTTGCAGAGTGTAAACAACAACAACCCAGCTTTGTTGTGTATGTAACCATAGGGATTTGTGATGTCACCTAGAACCTTCACAGCAGCGACAGCTTTATGAGGAGCATCAGCACTGCTCTGCCTGAGCAGAACCATCACCGCCATAGGTTGTCAAATAACCCGGGTTTAACCCACACAGGTAAGTCCAATGGGGTGCAGGCATGTCCTCTATGCTTACAGCTTCCCGTGGGTGTTGGTTTGATACCGTTTGGGGACAGCCAAGGAGGCATCTGCAGGCAACAAAGGTAGGTGTGTGCTTGTGTGTGTGTTTCCTATGCAGATCCTAAGCCCAGTGTCACATGCAAGTAGGAGGAGTAAGAAGGGTTCCTGGCAAATCCGGGTTATGGATTGCATTTAAAAAGGCCCCGTGGGAGTGCAATGGGCCCCTGTCTTGCTGCTTAGCAATAATGGTATGGGTTTAGGTTCTGCTGTGTGTACTGGTGGTTGACTGCCCCCCAGCCCAGAGTGTGCATGGAAAATTGTCTGGCAGCCTCCCTGACAGCAAGCAGTGATAGTGCCCATGAAGGGGACCTTGTTGGGCCCGCCCCTTTCACGGTTATCGCTTCTCGGCCTTTTGGCTAAGATCAAGTGTAGTATCTGTTCTTATCAGTTTAATATCTGATACGTCCCCTATCTGGGGACCATATATTAAATGGATTTTTGAGAACGGGGGCCGATTTCGAAGCTTGCTTCCGTCGCCCTATGCATTGACCCGATATGGCAGTATCTTCGGGTACAGTGCACCACCCCCTTACAGGGTTAAAAAGAAAGATTCCTACTTTCATTGCTACCTGCTTGCTGGCTAGCCAGCTAGCCAGCCCTGTGGGCCTTGCTGCTGCTGCTGCTGCAGCCAAAAAACAAAAGGTGGTGCTGCTGCTGCTTCTGCTTCTGCTTGTGTCTGGCCGCTGTTGGAGCGTCCAGGCACAGGACTTCTGCTGCTGCTGACTAAATGGCCTCCTTAATTGGATCATTTGAGTAGCCAGCACACCTGTGCAGGTAGGGCATGACATGATAGGCAGCTGCCTTGATAGCGGGTGGGTGCTGAATGTTCCTAATTGACAAAATAAGATTAATGCTTATGAAGAAATATAAAATCTCATCCCTTCCCCAATATCGCGCCACACCCCTACCCCTTAATTCCCTGGTTGAACTTGATGGACATATGTCTTTTTTCGACCGTACTAACTATGTAACTATGTAACATAACATGGGGGGGGGGGGGGGTCTCCTGGCTGTTCACACAGGTGTGTCATTGCTGTACATTGACCATGCATTGCTTCTGTGGTATTGCAAAGGCAAAGACAAATGCTTCCAGCCATCCATTGCACTAATGGATTGGTCATCAGCTGGCTGTCTATGTCCCGCATCAATATAGACCAAAGTACAGAGGGTTAGGCTATGCTATTGTGCACCTACCTGATGCATCAGAAGGTGCGAGGCCCTTGCTAAATTCTGTGCACAGACTTTGAGATCTATGCTTTAGACTGTATCTAAACCTGCTCCAACATGGACTGACATTCTGGCCTACTTTCAGCCGATGCGACTTGTCTGTCGCTGAACAGTCGCTTTTTATGTATTCAGCACCTATGTATAATGTTGTAAAAATGCTCTAGAAGCTAAAGTCGCAGAAATGTCACACATATTTGGCCTGCAACTTTCTGTGCGACAAATTCAGACAGGAAAAATCAGTATAAATCCTTAGAAAATTATCCCCCAGTGTCTCCATCTGCTGGCGGTATTGAATAAGCATTGCTGCACTGATGGGGTATGCATTAGACGAAAAAAAAGAAGAAAAAGAAGAATAATACGCCCAGAAAAGAGGCGAAAAGGAGAAAAACGTAAAAAAACGTGAAAAAAAAGTAAGAGGAAGAGAAGGGAAAAAAAGGTGGAAATGGGTTTAAAAGTGATTTCGGCGGAGAAATATATATATATATATATATATATATATATATATATATATATATATATATATATACGCGCACACACACACATATATATAAACGTATTCTCCGTTGAGATATTGCAGCCGCTGCTGTGTCCAGGCCCAGGAGCCTTAGCACTGTGCTGTGATGTCACTCAATACCACTGACATCACTAGGTGTAAACAACATCTCTCCTTTGCTGTGTATGTGACTATGGAGCTGTTTGGTGATGTCGTCTATTATGGCCTTCATAGAAGCAACAGGAGATTGTTGCATCCATCTAGAACCCTCAGAACTACAGTGCTATGATGTCACTCACTTCCACAGGCCTTGCAGAGTGTAAACAACAACAACCCAGCTTTGTTGTGTATGTAACCATAGGGATTTGTGATGTCACCTAGAACCTTCACAGCAGCGACAGCTTTATGAGGAGCATCAGCACTGCTCTGCCTGAGCAGAACCATCACCGCCATAGGTTGTCAAATAACCCGGGTTTAACCCACACAGGTAAGTCCAATGGGGTGCAGGCATGTCCTCTATGCTTACAGCTTCCCGTGGGTGTTGGTTTGATACCGTTTGGGGACAGCCAAGGAGGCATCTGCAGGCAACAAAGGTAGGTGTGTGCTTGTGTGTGTGTTTCCTATGCAGATCCTAAGCCCAGTGTCACATGCAAGTAGGAGGAGTAAGAAGGGTTCCTGGCAAATCCGGGTTATGGATTGCATTTAAAAAGGCCCCGTGGGAGTGCAATGGGCCCCTGTCTTGCTGCTTAGCAATAATGGTATGGGTTTAGGTTCTGCTGTGTGTACTGGTGGTTGACTGCCCCCCAGCCCAGAGTGTGCATGGAAAATTGTCTGGCAGCCTCCCTGACAGCAAGCAGTGATAGTGCCCATGAAGGGGACCTTGTTGGGCCCGCCCCTTTCACGGTTATCGCTTCTCGGCCTTTTGGCTAAGATCAAGTGTAGTATCTGTTCTTATCAGTTTAATATCTGATACGTCCCCTATCTGGGGACCATATATTAAATGGATTTTTGAGAACGGGGGCCGATTTCGAAGCTTGCTTCCGTCGCCCTATGCATTGACCCGATATGGCAGTATCTTCGGGTACAGTGCACCACCCCCTTACAGGGTTAAAAAGAAAGATTCCTACTTTCATTGCTACCTGCTTGCTGGCTAGCCGGCTAGCCAGCCCTGTGGGCCTTGCTGCTGCTGCTGCTGCAGCCAAAAAACAAAAGGTGGTGCTGCTGCTGCTTCTGCTTCTGCTTGTGTCTGGCCGCTGTTGGAGCGTCCAGGCACAGGACTTCTGCTGCTGCTGACTAAATGGCCTCCTTAATTGGATCATTTGAGTAGCCAGCACACCTGTGCAGGTAGGGCATGACATGATAGGCAGCTGCCTTGATAGCGGGTGGGTGCTGAATGTTCCTAATTGACAAAATAAGATTAATGCTTATGAAGAAATATAAAATCTCATCCCTTCCCCAATATCGCGCCACACCCCTACCCCTTAATTCCCTGGTTGAACTTGATGGACATATGTCTTTTTTCGACCGTACTAACTATGTAACTATGTAACATAACATGGGGGGGGGGGTCTCCTGGCTGTTCACACAGGTGTGTCATTGCTGTACATTGACCATGCATTGCTTCTGTGGTATTGCAAAGGCAAAGACAAATGCTTCCAGCCATCCATTGCACTAATGGATTGGTCATCAGCTGGCTGTCTATGTCCCGCATCAATATAGACCAAAGTACAGAGGGTTAGGCTATGCTATTGTGCACCTACCTGATGCATCAGAAGGTGCGAGGCCCTTGCTAAATTCTGTGCACAGACTTTGAGATCTATGCTTTAGACTGTATCTAAACCTGCTCCAACATGGACTGACATTCTGGCCTACTTTCAGCCGATGCGACTTGTCTGTCGCTGAACAGTCGCTTTTTATGTATTCAGCACCTATGAATAATGTTGTAAAAATGCTCTAGAAGCTAAAGTCGCAGAAATGTCACACATATTTGGCCTGCAACTTTCTGTGCGACAAATTCAGACAGGAAAAATCAGTATAAATCCTTAGAAAATTATCCCCCAGTGTCTCCATCTGCTGGCGGTATTGAATAAGCATTGCTGCACTGATGGGGTATGCATTAGACGAAAAAAAAGAAGAAAAAGAAGAATAATACGCCCAGAAAAGAGGCGAAAAGGAGAAAAACGTAAAAAAACGTGAAAAAAAAGTAAGAGGAAGAGAAGGGAAAAAAAGGTGGAAATGGGTTTAAAAGTGATTTCGGCGGAGAAATATATATATATATATATATATATATATATATATATATATATATATATACGCGCACACACACACATATATATAAACGTATTCTCCGTTGAGATATTGCAGCCGCTGCTGTGTCCAGGCCCAGGAGCCTTAGCACTGTGCTGTGATGTCACTCAATACCACTGACATCACTAGGTGTAAACAACATCTCTCCTTTGCTGTGTATGTGACTATGGAGCTGTTTGGTGATGTCGTCTATTATGGCCTTCATAGAAGCAACAGGAGATTGTTGCATCCATCTAGAACCCTCAGAACTACAGTGCTATGATGTCACTCACTTCCACAGGCCTTGCAGAGTGTAAACAACAACAACCCAGCTTTGTTGTGTATGTAACCATAGGGATTTGTGATGTCACCTAGAACCTTCACAGCAGCGACAGCTTTATGAGGAGCATCAGCACTGCTCTGCCTGAGCAGAACCATCACCGCCATAGGTTGTCAAATAACCCGGGTTTAACCCACACAGGTAAGTCCAATGGGGTGCAGGCATGTCCTCTATGCTTACAGCTTCCCGTGGGTGTTGGTTTGATACCGTTTGGGGACAGCCAAGGAGGCATCTGCAGGCAACAAAGGTAGGTGTGTGCTTGTGTGTGTGTTTCCTATGCAGATCCTAAGCCCAGTGTCACATGCAAGTAGGAGGAGTAAGAAGGGTTCCTGGCAAATCCGGGTTATGGATTGCATTTAAAAAGGCCCCGTGGGAGTGCAATGGGCCCCTGTCTTGCTGCTTAGCAATAATGGTATGGGTTTAGGTTCTGCTGTGTGTACTGGTGGTTGACTGCCCCCCAGCCCAGAGTGTGCATGGAAAATTGTCTGGCAGCCTCCCTGACAGCAAGCAGTGATAGTGCCCATGAAGGGGACCTTGTTGGGCCCGCCCCTTTCACGGTTATCGCTTCTCGGCCTTTTGGCTAAGATCAAGTGTAGTAATACAGGAGATCTGGTCAGAAGGTACTCGGGTACCCCTCTCCTCGGCCTTGTGGGATCGCCCAGGTTTATTGCCTGGGCTTCACCCACTTGTTGCTATTGGGGAGAGGGCTTAGTCCCAGGGTAACGGGTTGCGATCGCCTCTCAAAGCCTTCGGGTGGAGAGAGGTTTGAGCGAATTGGCTGGTTGGTTGGAGCGGAGAGAACCAGACCAAAACACGAATGAACCATGGATGAAGATCTAGATCCTGGTTCGGTACCGGCTTATGCCCGGATTAAACACACTGTGCGGGTCATTCTCACAGGTGATGCGGCGGATGCACGTGGCATGAGGTTCGTGATAGAGGACGTGCTCGACAAGATTCTTAATGTTCGTAAGCGAGAGATTTTGGCCATCCAGGATTACCCTAAGCGGAGGATCTACGACTGCACTTTCATAGGGGAAGGCGTATTCTTAGATGCAGTAATGAAAATTCCAAAGCAAGATGATCCAAGGCTTAAGGGTATCCAAATTGTCGAGCACGTCCTAGATGAAACCAAGTTGATTGTCGTGAAGATGTACTCCCCTTTTGTAAATCAGAGAGAGATCGATGGGTTCCTGGCAGCCTACTTTAAAAAGGTGGAGTTCAGAGGAAAAATCATGAACGACTGTGGTGTCTGGACCTCAAAATGGCGATATCAAGTCACGTGCAACAAAGACCCCACCCTCCCAGGGGGGATACTATTACCGCCTGCTCATTTTAAATTAAACAATGTGTGTGGCGACCTCTTTTTTGCGGGAATGCCAAACTTCTGCAGAAGGTGCCAACGTTATGGGCACATAAAGGAAAATTGTGAAAGTTCCTGTAAGAAATGTGGAAGCATGCAACATGAAACAGAAAAATGTGATAAGGGTTTGAGATGTAATTTTTGCCGTCACTTTGGTCACGTGTATGCTTTCTGTCCCCACAGACCAAAAAAAACCACAGAACAGCAAGGGCAACCCAAGAGAGACGTCCGGAGACCAGCCTGGGGAAAAGCCAGAGAGGAGGAGCACCCCCCACAAGAAGAGGTAAGCTGTGAGATGGAGACCACGGCCCCCCCAAAAGAACCCCAGGAGAAAGAGGCACAGGTGGAAAGGGGGACCCCAAATGAGAGGAGGCCGGGGAAGAGAAATGCGAGAGGGGATCGGGCAGATACCTCAGAGAAGGTGGAAGAGCGAGAGGTGCCCGATTCCACCCCGGAAGGTCCTCCTGCTCGGGGTCCCCCTGAGTGTGAAAACCCGGACGGAGTAGCAAAGGTGAAAAGACGAAGGGGCTCCAAAGGGCGTCCGGACTCGGAGGTGGTCCAGGAGGAGCAGATGGAAGTTCCTGTCGTGACGGGGGCTCCAAGTGAAGCTCCTCCACAGGTCCCAGCGGTGGATACCCCTCCTCCTCCCAGCCAGGAGGAGGTTTCAGGGGTGACCATCTCCGAGGTCCCGGAAACGGACCTAAGTACGCACCCGACCCCTATGGAGGGGCAAGAGGTGGACGCCGAAAAAGAGAATGGAGCCCAGAAGCTGTTCTTACCAATGTACTCCGTCTATACACCTGTGGTCTTGGAAGAGGGGGGCTGCTCGAGCGATGGTGGTTCCTCTCCGGCTTCCTCTATGTGTACGGTAGAGTCAGAGGTGGGGGGTAACGAGAGCTCCAGTGCGCAATCTGGTTTTTAGTTTGTTATCTGAGCCTCCCTTTTTTTTACATCTCCAATGGCTGAGTTGTCCGGATTGTCTATGAATGTAAGAAGTATAAGTTCACGAGCGAAACGGGTTGCCCTTTTTAACTACTTGTCTATTTTTGCTGCTTCTGTGGTTTTCCTGCAGGAGTGCGGCATCCCGCATAGTTTAAATTATGAAAAGTATAAAAAAGATTGGGTACACGGTCCATCAGTCTGGTCTGGATCTAACGAATCCAGATCAGCAGGGGTCGCCATACTTTTTAAAGGAAATGCTTTTATTGATTTTATTCATGAGATTTTACCAGGCAGAATTTTATTGGTTAAAGCTTTTATTGATGGTATTAAATGGCAGTTTTTAAATTTTTATGGTTCACCCAATAAAAATGATAGAGCACGGATGTTAGAGATTTTACCCCTTTTTATCAATGATTCTGAACCTCTTATTTTAGCAGGTGATTTTAATTGTATTTTAAGGGGGGAGCACCGTTTTACCAATTCAGTAAGTAGAAACTATGATAAAACATCTTCTATGTTAAAAAATATGATTATTGATTTTAGACTTACTGATGTTTTTAAGAAATGCAATAGTATTTTACCAGAAAGAGACGGTGTGACCTGGAGCAACGCAAACTGCAGCTCCAGGATCGATTTTATCTTCTGTTCTTATCAAGTACTGCCTTTTAAGTGTGATGTTTTAACCAATGTTTTTTCTGATCACAAACTTTTATCTTTTAAGGTGAAGAGTGATTTTAGAAAAAAGACTGGGAGGAATGCCTGGAAGATGAATGTATCCCTTTTAGAAGATCCGCAGGTTTTATCCGATTTTATCAACTTCTACAAGGACTGCAGACGGGTAAGAGATCCTAACACTCCCATCAGTATATGGTGGGAGAAAATGAAAATAAAAATAAAAGAGTTTTTTATTAGAGTAGGGATCTCTAGAGCTAAAGAGAAGCGTGAGTTTTACTCCCTTCTAAATACCCGTCTGCAAACCCTGTACAAATTCAGAGACAATGGTATAGAGGTTTATAGAGAAATTACTGACTTAAAAAAAGAAATAAAACAGTGCCTGGAGCAGAAGGGAAAAGAGATAATTTTCAGATCCAAAATAAAGCACCTTGAAGAGAACGAGACCTGCTCCAGGTACTTTTTTAAGAAAGTAACGGATAAAAAGGTTTTAATTGATAATATACAAGGAGAAAAAGATGTACAGGGTATTTTAAAAAGGGTACATTCATTTTATGCGGATCTTTTTAATACAAAAAATATTGATATTGATTTTATGAATGACTCATTGAAGGAGATTACCAATGTTTTAGACCCTGTGTCCCAGTCTCTTTTACAGAGGGAGATCTCGGAACAGGAGGTTTTAGAGACGATCAGGAGTTTTAAATCCGGTAAGGTGCCTGGTCCTGACGGTATACCCATTGAGTTTTATGTCATTTTTTATGGTGTTTTAAAAGATGACCTTTTTTCCCTTTTTACAGAAGTATTTAAAACAAAAGCCCTCCCAGGTTCATGGAGGAAGGGTGATGTCTCCCTGCTGTTCAAAAAGGGAGACCGGTCAGATCTAAAGAACTGGAGACCAATCACCCTCCTCAACTGTGACTACAAAGTGATGGCAAAACTGTGCGCAAATAGATTAAAAAGTGTAATAGAGAAAATAATCCATTCAAATCAGGTCTGTGGGGTGCCTGGGAGGAGCATATGGGAAAATCTTAACCTTTTAAAAGATGTGATTAGTGACACAAAGTCTAGAAACGGAAAACTAGCCATTTTATCCTTAGACTTCGAGAAGGCTTTTGACAGAGTGTCACATTTTTATCTTTTTACGGTTTTAGAGAAAATGGGTATACCTGAAGGCTTTTTATTGTCTCTTAAGGCCTTTTATAAAAACTGCACAAGCAAGATTTTAGTTAACGGTTTTAAGACACAGGATGTGATTTTAAATTCCGGAGTGAAGCAGGGGTGTCCTTTGTCCCCACTACTTTTCATATGTGCGCTTGAGCCTCTACTATGCACCTTGAGGAGAGATAAGCAAATAAGAGGGGTCCCCCTGCCGGGAGGAGGGGGACTAGAGGCTAAAGTAGTGGGGTACATGGACGATGTGGCAGTGCTTGGAAGGGACACCCCATCGCTTCAAAAAGCCCTAAAGCAAGTTGAATTTTTTTGTTGTGCCTCCGGTTTTAAGGTAAATTTTAATAAAAGCAGTGTTTTAAATATAGGAGGACTGTTTTTAAGGGATTTACCCATTCCTGTGTCTGAGTCTGTGCAGATTTTAGGGGTCTCCTTCAGTGAGTCAAACAATGGTTTTAATAGCTGGGACTTGGTGGCTCAAAAAATAAACACAAAAATTTGTATGTGGAACATGAGAAAGCTAACGATGGAGGGGAAGGTTTTAGTTACAAAGATGGTGATTTTACCCATTTTATTGTATCTTGGCATGGTCTTTCCACCCCCCGAAATGATTTTAAATAAAATTATTAAAGCATGTTTTACCTTTTTATGGAGCTCCAAGAGTGAAAAATTGAGAAGAGAGATCGTCATGATGCCAAAAGGTATGGGTGGAAAGGACTTCCCCGACATCAGGGCGTTCCTTTTTACCAAGTTTTTTAGCATGTGTGTTAGCACACTTTTTAAGGATAGTTACTGGTCATATTTTATCCGTTTTAATACAGGTTTTTTTATGAGGAGGAATGGGTGGTTTAAAACTGTTTTAAGCTGTCCTTATGCTTTTAATCTTCCCCAACAATACAATATTTTAGAGAAAATTTTCAACTTGTACAACTTTAACGGAAAAAGTATTAATGAAGTAACTAATAGCAAAAAAATGTTAAAATATATTAAAGAAAGTGGTTTTATTGCCCCTGTGAATAATTTTAATGAAGAGAAATGCAGGAAAATATGGAAGATGGCAAATATGATTTATCTTTTTAATTCACAGAAAGATCTGGCCTGGAGCTGCATACACGAGTGTCTTCCATGCCGGGCATTCCAGCACCGAAGAAGGATGGCCAACACTGCAGTATGCCCGAGGGAGGGCTGCCAGGAACCCGAGACCGTGTACCACCTTTTCTGGACTTGTTTTTATGCAAAAAGGATATGGACTAAAATACTCCCTCTGGTGAAGAAGATAACAGAAATAAAGGACTTAAACTCTGCAGCTGTTTTTTATGGATGTCTGGAATGCCCAATACGGACTCAAGAGACAATGGCATGGAAGATCATAAACTGTGTTAAAGCAGCTCTATGGAATGCCAGAAACATTTTACTTTTTAAACATGAGATTTTATCTGTGAATGATGTTTTAGCTCTTTGTTTTAGTGATATGTACCAGTACTTTTTATTAGACAAGAAATATTATCCTTTATTAGCTAGAAAATGGTATTTTAATGAATGGAACGCCCTTTTGTAAAGCCACCAAGTGCCCATTTTAAGTGTATTATGATTGTATTTATGTGAACTTTTATTGTTATATGTGATTTTATTATCAAAATTTGTTTTTATTGAAAAAAAATTATATTTATAAATCGTAATGCACTTTGTAAAATGTTATGAATTCTAAATAAAAAGATACCCCTCAGGGGTAGCCAAGTTAAAAAAAAAAATCTGTTCTTATCAGTTTAATATCTGATACGTCCCCTATCTGGGGACCATATATTAAATGGATTTTTGAGAACGGGGGCCGATTTCGAAGCTTGCTTCCGTCGCCCTATGCATTGACCCGATATGGCAGTATCTTCGGGTACAGTGCACCACCCCCTTACAGGGTTAAAAAGAAAGATTCCTACTTTCATTGCTACCTGCTTGCTGGCTAGCCAGCTAGCCAGCCCTGTGGGCCTTGCTGCTGCTGCTGCTGCAGCCAAAAAACAAAAGGTGGTGCTGCTGCTGCTTCTGCTTGTGTCTGGCCGCTGTTGGAGCGTCCAGGCACAGGACTTCTGCTGCTGCTGACTAAATGGCCTCCTTAATTGGATCATTTGAGTAGCCAGCACACCTGTGCAGGTAGGGCATGACATGATAGGCAGCTGCCTTGATAGCGGGTGGGTGCTGAATGTTCCTAATTGACAAAATAAGATTAATGCTTATGAAGAAATATAAAATCTCATCCCTTCCCCAATATCGCGCCACACCCCTACCCCTTAATTCCCTGGTTGAACTTGATGGACATATGTCTTTTTTCGACCGTACTAACTATGTAACTATGTAACATAACATGGGGGGGGGGGGGGTCTCCTGGCTGTTCACACAGGTGTGTCATTGCTGTACATTGACCATGCATTGCTTCTGTGGTATTGCAAAGGCAAAGACAAATGCTTCCAGCCATCCATTGCACTAATGGATTGGTCATCAGCTGGCTGTCTATGTCCCGCATCAATATAGACCAAAGTACAGAGGGTTAGGCTATGCTATTGTGCACCTACCTGATGCATCAGAAGGTGCGAGGCCCTTGCTAAATTCTGTGCACAGACTTTGAGATCTATGCTTTAGACTGTATCTAAACCTGCTCCAACATGGACTGACATTCTGGCCTACTTTCAGCCGATGCGACTTGTCTGTCGCTGAACAGTCGCTTTTTATGTATTCAGCACCTATGTATAATGTTGTAAAAATGCTCTAGAAGCTAAAGTCGCAGAAATGTCACACATATTTGGCCTGCAACTTTCTGTGCGACAAATTCAGACAGGAAAAATCAGTATAAATCCTTAGAAAATTATCCCCCAGTGTCTCCATCTGCTGGCGGTATTGAATAAGCATTGCTGCACTGATGGGGTATGCATTAGACGAAAAAAAAGAAGAAAAAGAAGAATAATACGCCCAGAAAAGAGGCGAAAAGGAGAAAAACGTAAAAAAACGTGAAAAAAAAGTAAGAGGAAGAGAAGGGAAAAAAAGGTGGAAATGGGTTTAAAAGTGATTTCGGCGGAGAAATATATATATATATATATATATATATATATATATATATATATAGGCGCACACACACACATATATATATAAACGTATTCTCCGTTGAGATATTGCAGCCGCTGCTGTGTCCAGGCCCAGGAGCCTTAGCACTGTGCTGTGATGTCACTCAATACCACTGACATCACTAGGTGTAAACAACATCTCTCCTTTGCTGTGTATGTGACTATGGAGCTGTTTGGTGATGTCGTCTATTATGGCCTTCATAGAAGCAACAGGAGATTGTTGCATCCATCTAGAACCCTCAGAACTACAGTGCTATGATGTCACTCACTTCCACAGGCCTTGCAGAGTGTAAACAACAACAACCCAGCTTTGTTGTGTATGTAACCATAGGGATTTGTGATGTCACCTAGAACCTTCACAGCAGCGACAGCTTTATGAGGAGCATCAGCACTGCTCTGCCTGAGCAGAACCATCACCGCCATAGGTTGTCAAATAACCCGGGTTTAACCCACACAGGTAAGTCCAATGGGGTGCAGGCATGTCCTCTATGCTTACAGCTTCCCGTGGGTGTTGGTTTGATACCGTTTGGGGACAGCCAAGGAGGCATCTGCAGGCAACAAAGGTAGGTGTGTGCTTGTGTGTGTGTTTCCTATGCAGATCCTAAGCCCAGTGTCACATGCAAGTAGGAGGAGTAAGAAGGGTTCCTGGCAAATCCGGGTTATGGATTGCATTTAAAAAGGCCCCGTGGGAGTGCAATGGGCCCCTGTCTTGCTGCTTAGCAATAATGGTATGGGTTTAGGTTCTGCTGTGTGTACTGGTGGTTGACTGCCCCCCAGCCCAGAGTGTGCATGGAAAATTGTCTGGCAGCCTCCCTGACAGCAAGCAGTGATAGTGCCCATGAAGGGGACCTTGTTGGGCCCGCCCCTTTCACGGTTATCGCTTCTCGGCCTTTTGGCTAAGATCAAGTGTAGTATCTGTTCTTATCAGTTTAATATCTGATACGTCCCCTATCTGGGGACCATATATTAAATGGATTTTTGAGAACGGGGGCCGATTTCGAAGCTTGCTTCCGTCGCCCTATGCATTGACCCGATATGGCAGTATCTTCGGGTACAGTGCACCACCCCCTTACAGGGTTAAAAAGAAAGATTCCTACTTTCATTGCTACCTGCTTGCTGGCTAGCCAGCTAGCCAGCCCTGTGGGCCTTGCTGCTGCTGCTGCTGCAGCCAAAAAACAAAAGGTGGTGCTGCTGCTGCTTCTGCTTCTGCTTGTGTCTGGCCGCTGTTGGAGCGTCCAGGCACAGGACTTCTGCTGCTGCTGACTAAATGGCCTCCTTAATTGGATCATTTGAGTAGCCAGCACACCTGTGCAGGTAGGGCATGACATGATAGGCAGCTGCCTTGATAGCGGGTGGGTGCTGAATGTTCCTAATTGACAAAATAAGATTAATGCTTATGAAGAAATATAAAATCTCATCCCTTCCCCAATATCGCGCCACACCCCTACCCCTTAATTCCCTGGTTGAACTTGATGGACATATGTCTTTTTTCGACCGTACTAACTATGTAACTATGTAACATAACATGGGGGGGGGGGGTCTCCTGGCTGTTCACACAGGTGTGTCATTGCTGTACATTGACCATGCATTGCTTCTGTGGTATTGCAAAGGCAAAGACAAATGCTTCCAGCCATCCATTGCACTAATGGATTGGTCATCAGCTGGCTGTCTATGTCCCGCATCAATATAGACCAAAGTACAGAGGGTTAGGCTATGCTATTGTGCACCTACCTGATGCATCAGAAGGTGCGAGGCCCTTGCTAAATTCTGTGCACAGACTTTGAGATCTATGCTTTAGACTGTATCTAAACCTGCTCCAACATGGACTGACATTCTGGCCTACTTTCAGCCGATGCGACTTGTCTGTCGCTGAACAGTCGCTTTTTATGTATTCAGCACCTATGTATAATGTTGTAAAAATGCTCTAGAAGCTAAAGTCGCAGAAATGTCACACATATTTGGCCTGCAACTTTCTGTGCGACAAATTCAGACAGGAAAAATCAGTATAAATCCTTAGAAAATTATCCCCCAGTGTCTCCATCTGCTGGCGGTATTGAATAAGCATTGCTGCACTGATGGGGTATGCATTAGACGAAAAAAAAGAAGAAAAAGAAGAATAATACGCCCAGAAAAGAGGCGAAAAGGAGAAAAACGTAAAAAAAAGTGAAAAAAAAGTAAGAGGAAGAGAAGGGAAAAAAAGGTGGAAATGGGTTTAAAAGTGATTTCGGCGGAGAAATATATATATATATATATATATATATATATATATATATATATATACGCGCACACACACACATATATATAAACGTATTCTCCGTTGAGATATTGCAGCCGCTGCTGTGTCCAGGCCCAGGAGCCTTAGCACTGTGCTGTGATGTCACTCAATACCACTGACATCACTAGGTGTAAACAACATCTCTCCTTTGCTGTGTATGTGACTATGGAGCTGTTTGGTGATGTCGTCTATTATGGCCTTCATAGAAGCAACAGGAGATTGTTGCATCCATCTAGAACCCTCAGAACTACAGTGCTATGATGTCACTCACTTCCACAGGCCTTGCAGAGTGTAAACAACAACAACCCAGCTTTGTTGTGTATGTAACCATAGGGATTTGTGATGTCACCTAGAACCTTCACAGCAGCGACAGCTTTATGAGGAGCATCAGCACTGCTCTGCCTGAGCAGAACCATCACCGCCATAGGTTGTCAAATAACCCGGGTTTAACCCACACAGGTAAGTCCAATGGGGTGCAGGCATGTCCTCTATGCTTACAGCTTCCCGTGGGTGTTGGTTTGATACCGTTTGGGGACAGCCAAGGAGGCATCTGCAGGCAACAAAGGTAGGTGTGTGCTTGTGTGTGTGTTTCCTATGCAGATCCTAAGCCCAGTGTCACATGCAAGTAGGAGGAGTAAGAAGGGTTCCTGGCAAATCCGGGTTATGGATTGCATTTAAAAAGGCCCCGTGGGAGTGCAATGGGCCCCTGTCTTGCTGCTTAGCAATAATGGTATGGGTTTAGGTTCTGCTGTGTGTACTGGTGGTTGACTGCCCCCCAGCCCAGAGTGTGCATGGAAAATTGTCTGGCAGCCTCCCTGACAGCAAGCAGTGATAGTGCCCATGAAGGGGACCTTGTTGGGCCCGCCCCTTTCACGGTTATCGCTTCTCGGCCTTTTGGCTAAGATCAAGTGTAGTATCTGTTCTTATCAGTTTAATATCTGATACGTCCCCTATCTGGGGACCATATATTAAATGGATTTTTGAGAACGGGGGCCGATTTCGAAGCTTGCTTCCGTCGCCCTATGCATTGACCCGATATGGCAGTATCTTCGGGTACAGTGCACCACCCCCTTACAGGGTTAAAAAGAAAGATTCCTACTTTCATTGCTACCTGCTTGCTGGCTAGCCAGCTAGCCAGCCCTGTGGGCCTTGCTGCTGCTGCTGCTGCAGCCAAAAAACAAAAGGTGGTGCTGCTGCTGCTTCTGCTTCTGCTTGTGTCTGGCCGCTGTTGGAGCGTCCAGGCACAGGACTTCTGCTGCTGCTGACTAAATGGCCTCCTTAATTGGATCATTTGAGTAGCCAGCACACCTGTGCAGGTAGGGCATGACATGATAGGCAGCTGCCTTGATAGCGGGTGGGTGCTGAATGTTCCTAATTGACAAAATAAGATTAATGCTTATGAAGAAATATAAAATCTCATCCCTTCCCCAATATCGCGCCACACCCCTACCCCTTAATTCCCTGGTTGAACTTGATGGACATATGTCTTTTTTCGACCGTACTAACTATGTAACTATGTAACATAACATGGGGGGGGGGGGGGTCTCCTGGCTGTTCACACAGGTGTGTCATTGCTGTACATTGACCATGCATTGCTTCTGTGGTATTGCAAAGGCAAAGACAAATGCTTCCAGCCATCCATTGCACTAATGGATTGGTCATCAGCTGGCTGTCTATGTCCCGCATCAATATAGACCAAAGTACAGAGGGTTAGGCTATGCTATTGTGCACCTACCTGATGCATCAGAAGGTGCGAGGCCCTTGCTAAATTCTGTGCACAGACTTTGAGATCTATGCTTTAGACTGTATCTAAACCTGCTCCAACATGGACTGACATTCTGGCCTACTTTCAGCCGATGCGACTTGTCTGTCGCTGAACAGTCGCTTTTTATGTATTCAGCACCTATGTATAATGTTGTAAAAATGCTCTAGAAGCTAAAGTCGCAGAAATGTCACACATATTTGGCCTGCAACTTTCTGTGCGACAAATTCAGACAGGAAAAATCAGTATAAATCCTTAGAAAATTATCCCCCAGTGTCTCCATCTGCTGGCGGTATTGAATAAGCATTGCTGCACTGATGGGGTATGCATTAGACGAAAAAAAAGAAGAAAAAGAAGAATAATACGCCCAGAAAAGAGGCGAAAAGGAGAAAAACGTAAAAAAATGTGAAAAAAAAGTAAGAGGAAGAGAAGGGAAAAAAAGGTGGAAATGGGTTTAAAAGTGATTTCGGCGGAGAAATATATATATATATATATATATATATATATATATATATATACGCGCACACACACACATATATATAAACGTATTCTCCGTTGAGATATTGCAGCCGCTGCTGTGTCCAGGCCCAGGAGCCTTAGCACTGTGCTGTGATGTCACTCAATACCACTGACATCACTAGGTGTAAACAACATCTCTCCTTTGCTGTGTATGTGACTATGGAGCTGTTTGGTGATGTCGTCTATTATGGCCTTCATAGAAGCAACAGGAGATTGTTGCATCCATCTAGAACCCTCAGAACTACAGTGCTATGATGTCACTCACTTCCACAGGCCTTGCAGAGTGTAAACAACAACAACCCAGCTTTGTTGTGTATGTAACCATAGGGATTTGTGATGTCACCTAGAACCTTCACAGCAGCGACAGCTTTATGAGGAGCATCAGCACTGCTCTGCCTGAGCAGAACCATCACCGCCATAGGTTGTCAAATAACCCGGGTTTAACCCACACAGGTAAGTCCAATGGGGTGCAGGCATGTCCTCTATGCTTACAGCTTCCCGTGGGTGTTGGTTTGATACCGTTTGGGGACAGCCAAGGAGGCATCTGCAGGCAACAAAGGTAGGTGTGTGCTTGTGTGTGTGTTTCCTATGCAGATCCTAAGCCCAGTGTCACATGCAAGTAGGAGGAGTAAGAAGGGTTCCTGGCAAATCCGGGTTATGGATTGCATTTAAAAAGGCCCCGTGGGAGTGCAATGGGCCCCTGTCTTGCTGCTTAGCAATAATGGTATGGGTTTAGGTTCTGCTGTGTGTACTGGTGGTTGACTGCCCCCCAGCCCAGAGTGTGCATGGAAAATTGTCTGGCAGCCTCCCTGACAGCAAGCAGTGATAGTGCCCATGAAGGGGACCTTGTTGGGCCCGCCCCTTTCACGGTTATCGCTTCTCGGCCTTTTGGCTAAGATCAAGTGTAGTATCTGTTCTTATCAGTTTAATATCTGATACGTCCCCTATCTGGGGACCATATATTAAATGGATTTTTGAGAACGGGGGCCGATTTCGAAGCTTGCTTCCGTCGCCCTATGCATTGACCCGATATGGCAGTATCTTCGGGTACAGTGCACCACCCCCTTACAGGGTTAAAAAGAAAGATTCCTACTTTCATTGCTACCTGCTTGCTGGCTAGCCAGCTAGCCAGCCCTGTGGGCCTTGCTGCTGCTGCTGCTGCAGCCAAAAAACAAAAGGTGGTGCTGCTGCTGCTTCTGCTTCTGCTTGTGTCTGGCCGCTGTTGGAGCGTCCAGGCACAGGACTTCTGCTGCTGCTGACTAAATGGCCTCCTTAATTGGATCATTTGAGTAGCCAGCACACCTGTGCAGGTAGGGCATGACATGATAGGCAGCTGCCTTGATAGCGGGTGGGTGCTGAATGTTCCTAATTGACAAAATAAGATTAATGCTTATGAAGAAATATAAAATCTCATCCCTTCCCCAATATCGCGCCACACCCCTACCCCTTAATTCCCTGGTTGAACTTGATGGACATATGTCTTTTTTCGACCGTACTAACTATGTAACTATGTAACATAACATGGGGGGGGGGGGGGGTCTCCTGGCTGTTCACACAGGTGTGTCATTGCTGTACATTGACCATGCATTGCTTCTGTGGTATTGCAAAGGCAAAGACAAATGCTTCCAGCCATCCATTGCACTAATGGATTGGTCATCAGCTGGCTGTCTATGTCCCGCATCAATATAGACCAAAGTACAGAGGGTTAGGCTATGCTATTGTGCACCTACCTGATGCATCAGAAGGTGCGAGGCCCTTGCTAAATTCTGTGCACAGACTTTGAGATCTATGCTTTAGACTGTATCTAAACCTGCTCCAACATGGACTGACATTCTGGCCTACTTTCAGCCGATGCGACTTGTCTGTCGCTGAACAGTCGCTTTTTATGTATTCAGCACCTATGTATAATGTTGTAAAAATGCTCTAGAAGCTAAAGTCGCAGAAATGTCACACATATTTGGCCTGCAACTTTCTGTGCGACAAATTCAGACAGGAAAAATCAGTATAAATCCTTAGAAAATTATCCCCCAGTGTCTCCATCTGCTGGCGGTATTGAATAAGCATTGCTGCACTGATGGGGTATGCATTAGATGAAAAAAAAGAAGAAAAAGAAGAATAATACGCCCAGAAAAGAGGCGAAAAGGAGAAAAACGTAAAAAAACGTGAAAAAAAAGTAAGAGGAAGAGAAGGGAAAAAAAGGTGGAAATGGGTTTAAAAGTGATTTCGGCGGAGAAATATATATATATATATATATATATATATATATATATATATATATATATACGCGCACACACACACATATATATAAACGTATTCTCCGTTGAGATATTGCAGCCGCTGCTGTGTCCAGGCCCAGGAGCCTTAGCACTGTGCTGTGATGTCACTCAATACCACTGACATCACTAGGTGTAAACAACATCTCTCCTTTGCTGTGTATGTGACTATGGAGCTGTTTGGTGATGTCGTCTATTATGGCCTTCATAGAAGCAACAGGAGATTGTTGCATCCATCTAGAACCCTCAGAACTACAGTGCTATGATGTCACTCACTTCCACAGGCCTTGCAGAGTGTAAACAACAACAACCCAGCTTTGTTGTGTATGTAACCATAGGGATTTGTGATGTCACCTAGAACCTTCACAGCAGCGACAGCTTTATGAGGAGCATCAGCACTGCTCTGCCTGAGCAGAACCATCACCGCCATAGGTTGTCAAATAACCCGGGTTTAACCCACACAGGTAAGTCCAATGGGGTGCAGGCATGTCCTCTATGCTTACAGCTTCCCGTGGGTGTTGGTTTGATACCGTTTGGGGACAGCCAAGGAGGCATCTGCAGGCAACAAAGGTAGGTGTGTGCTTGTGTGTGTGTTTCCTATGCAGATCCTAAGCCCAGTGTCACATGCAAGTAGGAGGAGTAAGAAGGGTTCCTGGCAAATCCGGGTTATGGATTGCATTTAAAAAGGCCCCGTGGGAGTGCAATGGGCCCCTGTCTTGCTGCTTAGCAATAATGGTATGGGTTTAGGTTCTGCTGTGTGTACTGGTGGTTGACTGCCCCCCAGCCCAGAGTGTGCATGGAAAATTGTCTGGCAGCCTCCCTGACAGCAAGCAGTGATAGTGCCCATGAAGGGGACCTTGTTGGGCCCGCCCCTTTCACGGTTATCGCTTCTCGGCCTTTTGGCTAAGATCAAGTGTAGTATCTGTTCTTATCAGTTTAATATCTGATACGTCCCCTATCTGGGGACCATATATTAAATGGATTTTTGAGAACGGGGGCCGATTTCGAAGCTTGCTTCCGTCGCCCTATGCATTGACCCGATATGGCAGTATCTTCGGGTACAGTGCACCACCCCCTTACAGGGTTAAAAAGAAAGATTCCTACTTTCATTGCTACCTGCTTGCTGGCTAGCCAGCTAGCCAGCCCTGTGGGCCTTGCTGCTGCTGCTGCTGCAGCCAAAAAACAAAAGGTGGTGCTGCTGCTGCTTCTGCTTCTGCTTGTGTCTGGCCGCTGTTGGAGCGTCCAGGCACAGGACTTCTGCTGCTGCTGACTAAATGGCCTCCTTAATTGGATCATTTGAGTAGCCAGCACACCTGTGCAGGTAGGGCATGACATGATAGGCAGCTGCCTTGATAGCGGGTGGGTGCTGAATGTTCCTAATTGACAAAATAAGATTAATGCTTATGAAGAAATATAAAATCTCATCCCTTCCCCAATATCGCGCCACACCCCTACCCCTTAATTCCCTGGTTGAACTTGATGGACATATGTCTTTTTTCGACCGTACTAACTATGTAACTATGTAACATAACATGGGGGGGGGGGTCTCCTGGCTGTTCACACAGGTGTGTCATTGCTGTACATTGACCATGCATTGCTTCTGTGGTATTGCAAAGGCAAAGACAAATGCTTCCAGCCATCCATTGCACTAATGGATTGGTCATCAGCTGGCTGTCTATGTCCCGCATCAATATAGACCAAAGTACAGAGGGTTAGGCTATGCTATTGTGCACCTACCTGATGCATCAGAAGGTGCGAGGCCCTTGCTAAATTCTGTGCACAGACTTTGAGATCTATGCTTTAGACTGTATCTAAACCTGCTCCAACATGGACTGACATTCTGGCCTACTTTCAGCCGATGCGACTTGTCTGTCGCTGAACAGTCGCTTTTTATGTATTCAGCACCTATGTATAATGTTGTAAAAATGCTCTAGAAGCTAAAGTCGCAGAAATGTCACACATATTTGGCCTGCAACTTTCTGTGCGACAAATTCAGACAGGAAAAATCAGTATAAATCCTTAGAAAATTATCCCCCAGTGTCTCCATCTGCTGGCGGTATTGAATAAGCATTGCTGCACTGATGGGGTATGCATTAGACGAAAAAAAAGAAGAAAAAGAAGAATAATACGCCCAGAAAAGAGGCGAAAAGGAGAAAAACGTAAAAAAACGTGAAAAAAAAGTAAGAGGAAGAGAAGGGAAAAAAAGGTGGAAATGGGTTTAAAAGTGATTTCGGCGGAGAAATATATATATATATATATATATATATATATATATATATATATATATATATATATACGCGCACACACACACATATATATAAACGTATTCTCCGTTGAGATATTGCAGCCGCTGCTGTGTCCAGGCCCAGGAGCCTTAGCACTGTGCTGTGATGTCACTCAATACCACTGACATCACTAGGTGTAAACAACATCTCTCCTTTGCTGTGTATGTGACTATGGAGCTGTTTGGTGATGTCGTCTATTATGGCCTTCATAGAAGCAACAGGAGATTGTTGCATCCATCTAGAACCCTCAGAACTACAGTGCTATGATGTCACTCACTTCCACAGGCCTTGCAGAGTGTAAACAACAACAACCCAGCTTTGTTGTGTATGTAACCATAGGGATTTGTGATGTCACCTAGAACCTTCACAGCAGCGACAGCTTTATGAGGAGCATCAGCACTGCTCTGCCTGAGCAGAACCATCACCGCCATAGGTTGTCAAATAACCCGGGTTTAACCCACACAGGTAAGTCCAATGGGGTGCAGGCATGTCCTCTATGCTTACAGCTTCCCGTGGGTGTTGGTTTGATACCGTTTGGGGACAGCCAAGGAGGCATCTGCAGGCAACAAAGGTAGGTGTGTGCTTGTGTGTGTGTTTCCTATGCAGATCCTAAGCCCAGTGTCACATGCAAGTAGGAGGAGTAAGAAGGGTTCCTGGCAAATCCGGGTTATGGATTGCATTTAAAAAGGCCCCGTGGGAGTGCAATGGGCCCCTGTCTTGCTGCTTAGCAATAATGGTATGGGTTTAGGTTCTGCTGTGTGTACTGGTGGTTGACTGCCCCCCAGCCCAGAGTGTGCATGGAAAATTGTCTGGCAGCCTCCCTGACAGCAAGCAGTGATAGTGCCCATGAAGGGGACCTTGTTGGGCCCGCCCCTTTCACGGTTATCGCTTCTCGGCCTTTTGGCTAAGATCAAGTGTAGTATCTGTTCTTATCAGTTTAATATCTGATACGTCCCCTATCTGGGGACCATATATTAAATGGATTTTTGAGAACGGGGGCCGATTTCGAAGCTTGCTTCCGTCGCCCTATGCATTGACCCGATATGGCAGTATCTTCGGGTACAGTGCACCACCCCCTTACAGGGTTAAAAAGAAAGATTCCTACTTTCATTGCTACCTGCTTGCTGGCTAGCCAGCTAGCCAGCCCTGTGGGCCTTGCTGCTGCTGCTGCTGCAGCCAAAAAACAAAAGGTGGTGCTGCTGCTGCTTCTGCTTCTGCTTGTGTCTGGCCGCTGTTGGAGCGTCCAGGCACAGGACTTCTGCTGCTGCTGACTAAATGGCCTCCTTAATTGGATCATTTGAGTAGCCAGCACACCTGTGCAGGTAGGGCATGACATGATAGGCAGCTGCCTTGATAGCGGGTGGGTGCTGAATGTTCCTAATTGACAAAATAAGATTAATGCTTATGAAGAAATATAAAATCTCATCCCTTCCCCAATATCGCGCCACACCCCTACCCCTTAATTCCCTGGTTGAACTTGATGGACATATGTCTTTTTTCGACCGTACTAACTATGTAACTATGTAACATAACATGGGGGGGGGGGGGGTCTCCTGGCTGTTCACACAGGTGTGTCATTGCTGTACATTGACCATGCATTGCTTCTGTGGTATTGCAAAGGCAAAGACAAATGCTTCCAGCCATCCATTGCACTAATGGATTGGTCATCAGCTGGCTGTCTATGTCCCGCATCAATATAGACCAAAGTACAGAGGGTTAGGCTATGCTATTGTGCACCTACCTGATGCATCAGAAGGTGCGAGGCCCTTGCTAAATTCTGTGCACAGACTTTGAGATCTATGCTTTAGACTGTATCTAAACCTGCTCCAACATGGACTGACATTCTGGCCTACTTTCAGCCGATGCGACTTGTCTGTCGCTGAACAGTCGCTTTTTATGTATTCAGCACCTATGTATAATGTTGTAAAAATGCTCTAGAAGCTAAAGTCGCAGAAATGTCACACATATTTGGCCTGCAACTTTCTGTGCGACAAATTCAGACAGGAAAAATCAGTATAAATCCTTAGAAAATTATCCCCCAGTGTCTCCATCTGCTGGCGGTATTGAATAAGCATTGCTGCACTGATGGGGTATGCATTAGACGAAAAAAAAGAAGAAAAAGAAGAATAATACGCCCAGAAAAGAGGCGAAAAGGAGAAAAACGTAAAAAAACGTGAAAAAAAAGTAAGAGGAAGAGAAGGGAAAAAAAGGTGGAAATGGGTTTAAAAGTGATTTCGGCGGAGAAATATATATATATATATATATATATATATATATATATATATACGCGCACACACACACATATATATAAACGTATTCTCCGTTGAGATATTGCAGCCGCTGCTGTGTCCAGGCCCAGGAGCCTTAGCACTGTGCTGTGATGTCACTCAATACCACTGACATCACTAGGTGTAAACAACATCTCTCCTTTGCTGTGTATGTGACTATGGAGCTGTTTGGTGATGTCGTCTATTATGGCCTTCATAGAAGCAACAGGAGATTGTTGCATCCATCTAGAACCCTCAGAACTACAGTGCTATGATGTCACTCACTTCCACAGGCCTTGCAGAGTGTAAACAACAACAACCCAGCTTTGTTGTGTATGTAACCATAGGGATTTGTGATGTCACCTAGAACCTTCACAGCAGCGACAGCTTTATGAGGAGCATCAGCACTGCTCTGCCTGAGCAGAACCATCACCGCCATAGGTTGTCAAATAACCCGGGTTTAACCCACACAGGTAAGTCCAATGGGGTGCAGGCATGTCCTCTATGCTTACAGCTTCCCGTGGGTGTTGGTTTGATACCGTTTGGGGACAGCCAAGGAGGCATCTGCAGGCAACAAAGGTAGGTGTGTGCTTGTGTGTGTGTTTCCTATGCAGATCCTAAGCCCAGTGTCACATGCAAGTAGGAGGAGTAAGAAGGGTTCCTGGCAAATCCGGGTTATGGATTGCATTTAAAAAGGCCCCGTGGGAGTGCAATGGGCCCCTGTCTTGCTGCTTAGCAATAATGGTATGGGTTTAGGTTCTGCTGTGTGTACTGGTGGTTGACTGCCCCCCAGCCCAGAGTGTGCATGGAAAATTGTCTGGCAGCCTCCCTGACAGCAAGCAGTGATAGTGCCCATGAAGGGGACCTTGTTGGGCCCGCCCCTTTCACGGTTATCGCTTCTCGGCCTTTTGGCTAAGATCAAGTGTAGTATCTGTTCTTATCAGTTTAATATCTGATACGTCCCCTATCTGGGGACCATATATTAAATGGATTTTTGAGAACGGGGGCCGATTTCGAAGCTTGCTTCCGTCGCCCTATGCATTGACCCGATATGGCAGTATCTTCGGGTACAGTGCACCACCCCCTTACAGGGTTAAAAAGAAAGATTCCTACTTTCATTGCTACCTGCTTGCTGGCTAGCCAGCTAGCCAGCCCTGTGGGCCTTGCTGCTGCTGCTGCTGCAGCCAAAAAACAAAAGGTGGTGCTGCTGCTGCTTCTGCTTCTGCTTGTGTCTGGCCGCTGTTGGAGCGTCCAGGCACAGGACTTCTGCTGCTGCTGACTAAATGGCCTCCTTAATTGGATCATTTGAGTAGCCAGCACACCTGTGCAGGTAGGGCATGACATGATAGGCAGCTGCCTTGATAGCGGGTGGGTGCTGAATGTTCCTAATTGACAAAATAAGATTAATGCTTATGAAGAAATATAAAATCTCATCCCTTCCCCAATATCGCGCCACACCCCTACCCCTTAATTCCCTGGTTGAACTTGATGGACATATGTCTTTTTTCGACCGTACTAACTATGTAACTATGTAACATAACATGGGGGGGGGGGGGTCTCCTGGCTGTTCACACAGGTGTGTCATTGCTGTACATTGACCATGCATTGCTTCTGTGGTATTGCAAAGGCAAAGACAAATGCTTCCAGCCATCCATTGCAATAATGGATTGGTCATCAGCTGGCTGTCTATGTCCCGCATCAATATAGACCAAAGTACAGAGGGTTAGGCTATGCTATTGTGCACCTACCTGATGCATCAGAAGGTGCGAGGCCCTTGCTAAATTCTGTGCACAGACTTTGAGATCTATGCTTTAGACTGTATCTAAACCTGCTCCAACATGGACTGACATTCTGGCCTACTTTCAGCCGATGCGACTTGTCTGTCGCTGAACAGTCGCTTTTTATGTATTCAGCACCTATGTATAATGTTGTAAAAATGCTCTAGAAGCTAAAGTCGCAGAAATGTCACACATATTTGGCCTGCAACTTTCTGTGCGACAAATTCAGACAGGAAAAATCAGTATAAATCCTTAGAAAATTATCCCCCAGTGTCTCCATCTGCTGGCGGTATTGAATAAGCATTGCTGCACTGATGGGGTATGCATTAGACGAAAAAAAAGAAGAAAAAGAAGAATAATACGCCCAGAAAAGAGGCGAAAAGGAGAAAAACGTAAAAAAACGTGAAAAAAAAGTAAGAGGAAGAGAAGGGAAAAAAAGGTGGAAATGGGTTTAAAAGTGATTTCGGCGGAGAAATATATATATATATATATATATATATATATATATATACGCGCACACACACACATATATATAAACGTATTCTCCGTTGAGATATTGCAGCCGCTGCTGTGTCCAGGCCCAGGAGCCTTAGCACTGTGCTGTGATGTCACTCAATACCACTGACATCACTAGGTGTAAACAACATCTCTCCTTTGCTGTGTATGTGACTATGGAGCTGTTTGGTGATGTCGTCTATTATGGCCTTCATAGAAGCAACAGGAGATTGTTGCATCCATCTAGAACCCTCAGAACTACAGTGCTATGATGTCACTCACTTCCACAGGCCTTGCAGAGTGTAAACAACAACAACCCAGCTTTGTTGTGTATGTAACCATAGGGATTTGTGATGTCACCTAGAACCTTCACAGCAGCGACAGCTTTATGAGGAGCATCAGCACTGCTCTGCCTGAGCAGAACCATCACCGCCATAGGTTGTCAAATAACCCGGGTTTAACCCACACAGGTAAGTCCAATGGGGTGCAGGCATGTCCTCTATGCTTACAGCTTCCCGTGGGTGTTGGTTTGATACCGTTTGGGGACAGCCAAGGAGGCATCTGCAGGCAACAAAGGTAGGTGTGTGCTTGTGTGTGTGTTTCCTATGCAGATCCTAAGCCCAGTGTCACATGCAAGTAGGAGGAGTAAGAAGGGTTCCTGGCAAATCCGGGTTATGGATTGCATTTAAAAAGGCCCCGTGGGAGTGCAATGGGCCCCTGTCTTGCTGCTTAGCAATAATGGTATGGGTTTAGGTTCTGCTGTGTGTACTGGTGGTTGACTGCCCCCCAGCCCAGAGTGTGCATGGAAAATTGTCTGGCAGCCTCCCTGACAGCAAGCAGTGATAGTGCCCATGAAGGGGACCTTGTTGGGCCCGCCCCTTTCACGGTTATCGCTTCTCGGCCTTTTGGCTAAGATCAAGTGTAGTATCTGTTCTTATCAGTTTAATATCTGATACGTCCCCTATCTGGGGACCATATATTAAATGGATTTTTGAGAACGGGGGCCGATTTCGAAGCTTGCTTCCGTCGCCCTATGCATTGACCCGATATGGCAGTATCTTCGGGTACAGTGCACCACCCCCTTACAGGGTTAAAAAGAAAGATTCCTACTTTCATTGCTACCTGCTTGCTGGCTAGCCAGCTAGCCAGCCCTGTGGGCCTTGCTGCTGCTGCAGCCAAAAAACAAAAGGTGGTGCTGCTGCTGCTTCTGCTTCTGCTTGTGTCTGGCCGCTGTTGGAGCGTCCAGGCACAGGACTTCTGCTGCTGCTGACTAAATGGCCTCCTTAATTGGATCATTTGAGTAGCCAGCACACCTGTGCAGGTAGGGCATGACATGATAGGCAGCTGCCTTGATAGCGGGTGGGTGCTGAATGTTCCTAATTGACAAAATAAGATTAATGCTTATGAAGAAATATAAAATCTCATCCCTTCCCCAATATCGCGCCACACCCCTATCCCTTAATTCCCTGGTTGAACTTGATGGACATATGTCTTTTTTCGACCGTACTAACTATGTAACTATGTAACATAACATGGGGGGGGGGGTCTCCTGGCTGTTCACACAGGTGTGTCATTGCTGTACATTGACCATGCATTGCTTCTGTGGTATTGCAAAGGCAAAGACAAATGCTTCCAGCCATCCATTGCACTAATGGATTGGTCATCAGCTGGCTGTCTATGTCCCGCATCAATATAGACCAAAGTACAGAGGGTTAGGCTATGCTATTGTGCACCTACCTGATGCATCAGAAGGTGCGAGGCCCTTGCTAAATTCTGTGCACAGACTTTGAGATCTATGCTTTAGACTGTATCTAAACCTGCTCCAACATGGACTGACATTCTGGCCTACTTTCAGCCGATGCGACTTGTCTGTCGCTGAACAGTCGCTTTTTATGTATTCAGCACCTATGTATAATGTTGTAAAAATGCTCTAGAAGCTAAAGTCGCAGAAATGTCACACATATTTGGCCTGCAACTTTCTGTGCGACAAATTCAGACAGGAAAAATCAGTATAAATCCTTAGAAAATTATCCCCCAGTGTCTCCATCTGCTGGCGGTATTGAATAAGCATTGCTGCACTGATGGGGTATGCATTAGACGAAAAAAAAGAAGAAAAAGAAGAATAATACGCCCAGAAAAGAGGCGAAAAGGAGAAAAACGTAAAAAAACGTGAAAAAAAAGTAAGAGGAAGAGAAGGGAAAAAAAGGTGGAAATGGGTTTAAAAGTGATTTCGGCGGAGAAATATATATATATATATATATATATATATATATATATATATATACGCGCACACACACACATATATATAAACGTATTCTCCGTTGAGATATTGCAGCCGCTGCTGTGTCCAGGCCCAGGAGCCTTAGCACTGTGCTGTGATGTCACTCAATACCACTGACATCACTAGGTGTAAACAACATCTCTCCTTTGCTGTGTATGTGACTATGGAGCTGTTTGGTGATGTCGTCTATTATGGCCTTCATAGAAGCAACAGGAGATTGTTGCATCCATCTAGAACCCTCAGAACTACAGTGCTATGATGTCACTCACTTCCACAGGCCTTGCAGAGTGTAAACAACAACAACCCAGCTTTGTTGTGTATGTAACCATAGGGATTTGTGATGTCACCTAGAACCTTCACAGCAGCGACAGCTTTATGAGGAGCATCAGCACTGCTCTGCCTGAGCAGAACCATCACCGCCATAGGTTGTCAAATAACCCGGGTTTAACCCACACAGGTAAGTCCAATGGGGTGCAGGCATGTCCTCTATGCTTACAGCTTCCCGTGGGTGTTGGTTTGATACCGTTTGGGGACAGCCAAGGAGGCATCTGCAGGCAACAAAGGTAGGTGTGTGCTTGTGTGTGTGTTTCCTATGCAGATCCTAAGCCCAGTGTCACATGCAAGTAGGAGGAGTAAGAAGGGTTCCTGGCAAATCCGGGTTATGGATTGCATTTAAAAAGGCCCCGTGGGAGTGCAATGGGCCCCTGTCTTGCTGCTTAGCAATAATGGTATGGGTTTAGGTTCTGCTGTGTGTACTGGTGGTTGACTGCCCCCCAGCCCAGAGTGTGCATGGAAAATTGTCTGGCAGCCTCCCTGACAGCAAGCAGTGATAGTGCCCATGAAGGGGACCTTGTTGGGCCCGCCCCTTTCACGGTTATCGCTTCTCGGCCTTTTGGCTAAGATCAAGTGTAGTTCTGCTCACTTGGTCTGGCCAGAGGGTGTCTGGGGTACCCGGCTCCTTTGCCTGGGGGGATCGTCCTTCTTAACGGAGGGACTTCACCCCCCTACTGCTATTAGGGAGCCGGCTTAGTCCCCAGACAACGGGGAGCGATCACCACCACCTACCTGCTTACAGTGGGGGAGGTGTTTATCCTGATGGACATGGCTGGATCAAGTGGAGCATCATCAGAAGGCATCCCTGAGTATGCTAAGCTCAGAAATGGAGTTCGGATTTCCTTATTGGATACCTGCAAGAGAGGAAAAGGATTATGTTTCGTGGTCGAGGAGATCTTATTCAAGTTGCTGGAAATTAAGAAGGAACAAATCCTGTCTATGCTTGAATTCCCAAGAAATGGACACTACGATGTTATATTGGCTTCTGAAGAGGACTTTAATTTTTTTTGCAGCAAGTACCAGCAAAAGAAGGCCAATCCAGTTTTGGAGGGTGTGGAGGTGACCCCGCATTTTCCGAACCAGGAGAAAATATTGACGGTACGGATGTATAGCCCATATATACTGGAAAAAGACATTGAGACTTTTCTTTCTAGATTCTGTGACAATATTCTGTCAAAGGGAAAAGTCCTGAACCAATATGGCCTATGGACTACAAAATGGAAATTTAAAGTTAAATTTAAAAAGGAACCTGACGGTAAAGTGATTTATCCACCTGGGCGATTCAAAATTGGATCGGTCAATGGTGACTTGTTCTATTCAGGGATGGAGGAATTTTGCCGTAAATGTAAACAATACGGGCACGGGAAAGACCTATGTACTCACTCATGGTGCTATAAGTGCCAGGAGGGAGGTCATGAAGCAGACACCTGCAACAACAACAAAAAAAAGAAGTGTCATCTGTGCGGTGAGGAAGATCACCTGGTTAATGTATGTCCCAAGAAACAAACAACGAAAAAGTAAACAGCTAAAAGGAGTAGGGAAGAAGAAGAAATTGGAGAACCTGAGTTGGAGGAAGTTCCAGCCAGAAAAGTGGCTGAAGAAAAGAAAAAGAAAGAAGAGGTTTATGTACCAATGGAATTTGGAGGTGTTTTGGATGGCATGTTGGAAAATATGCCAAAAAAGGAAAGAAGACCATTTAATATGGATTTAATGGAACTAAGGTCGAAATATGAAAATCGGTACGAGGAAGCTAGAGACAAAGTGTATTTTTCATTTCAAGCTGATATGGACAGATTTTTGGACACTTATAAAGTTCCATCTTGGTTGGGACTTCCGATAAAAAGACAGATGATAAGAGGAACGATAAACCGTGGAATGATAGATTTCCTAATGGTATATGCCTGGAGAAATGGAATGTCTCTCTGATTAATTACTGGTGAAAGCAATGTTTGTTTGTTATTGTAAATGTGTATGTTTTTTTTCTGGTTAAATCTTTTTTATTGATTTTATTTTGTGGTCATTAGTGTTAAGAAGAAATAAAAAATGGGTTACCTGATGATGAGCAACAATCGAGTTCAAATAAGATCTTGGAACTCTGATTGAGTTTCTGAGGGCTAACTTAAAAAAAAATCTGTTCTTATCAGTTTAATATCTGATACGTCCCCTATCTGGGGACCATATATTAAATGGATTTTTGAGAACGGGGGCCGATTTCGAAGCTTGCTTCCGTCGCCCTATGCATTGACCCGATATGGCAGTATCTTCGGGTACAGTGCACCACCCCCTTACAGGGTTAAAAAGAAAGATTCCTACTTTCATTGCTACCTGCTTGCTGGCTAGCCAGCTAGCCAGCCCTGTGGGCCTTGCTGCTGCTGCTGCTGCAGCCAAAAAACAAAAGGTGGTGCTGCTGCTGCTTCTGCTTCTGCTTGTGTCTGGCCGCTGTTGGAGCGTCCAGGCACAGGACTTCTGCTGCTGCTGACTAAATGGCCTCCTTAATTGGATCATTTGAGTAGCCAGCACACCTGTGCAGGTAGGGCATGACATGATAGGCAGCTGCCTTGATAGCGGGTGGGTGCTGAATGTTCCTAATTGACAAAATAAGATTAATGCTTATGAAGAAATATAAAATCTCATCCCTTCCCCAATATCGCGCCACACCCCTACCCCTTAATTCCCTGGTTGAACTTGATGGACATATGTCTTTTTTCGACCGTACTAACTATGTAACTATGTAACATAACATGGGGGGGGGGGGGGTCTCCTGGCTGTTCACACAGGTGTGTCATTGCTGTACATTGACCATGCATTGCTTCTGTGGTATTGCAAAGGCAAAGACAAATGCTTCCAGCCATCCATTGCACTAATGGATTGGTCATCAGCTGGCTGTCTATGTCCCGCATCAATATAGACCAAAGTACAGAGGGTTAGGCTATGCTATTGTGCACCTACCTGATGCATCAGAAGGTGCGAGGCCCTTGCTAAATTCTGTGCACAGACTTTGAGATCTATGCTTTAGACTGTATCTAAACCTGCTCCAACATGGACTGACATTCTGGCCTACTTTCAGCCGATGCGACTTGTCTGTCGCTGAACAGTCGCTTTTTATGTATTCAGCACCTATGTATAATGTTGTAAAAATGCTCTAGAAGCTAAAGTCGCAGAAATGTCACACATATTTGGCCTGCAACTTTCTGTGCGACAAATTCAGACAGGAAAAATCAGTATAAATCCTTAGAAAATTATCCCCCAGTGTCTCCATCTGCTGGCGGTATTGAATAAGCATTGCTGCACTGATGGGGTATGCATTAGACGAAAAAAAAGAAGAAAAAGAAGAATAATACGCCCAGAAAAGAGGCGAAAAGGAGAAAAACGTAAAAAAACGTGAAAAAAAAGTAAGAGGAAGAGAAGGGAAAAAAAGGTGGAAATGGGTTTAAAAGTGATTTCGGCGGAGAAATATATATATATATATATATATATATATATATATATATATATATACGCGCACACACACACATATATATAAACGTATTCTCCGTTGAGATATTGCAGCCGCTGCTGTGTCCAGGCCCAGGAGCCTTAGCACTGTGCTGTGATGTCACTCAATACCACTGACATCACTAGGTGTAAACAACATCTCTCCTTTGCTGTGTATGTGACTATGGAGCTGTTTGGTGATGTCGTCTATTATGGCCTTCATAGAAGCAACAGGAGATTGTTGCATCCATCTAGAACCCTCAGAACTACAGTGCTATGATGTCACTCACTTCCACAGGCCTTGCAGAGTGTAAACAACAACAACCCAGCTTTGTTGTGTATGTAACCATAGGGATTTGTGATGTCACCTAGAACCTTCACAGCAGCGACAGCTTTATGAGGATCATCAGCACTGCTCTGCCTGAGCAGAACCATCACCGCCATAGGTTGTCAAATAACCCGGGTTTAACCCACACAGGTAAGTCCAATGGGGTGCAGGCATGTCCTCTATGCTTACAGCTTCCCGTGGGTGTTGGTTTGATACCGTTTGGGGACAGCCAAGGAGGCATCTGCAGGCAACAAAGGTAGGTGTGTGCTTGTGTGTGTGTTTCCTATGCAGATCCTAAGCCCAGTGTCACATGCAAGTAGGAGGAGTAAGAAGGGTTCCTGGCAAATCCGGGTTATGGATTGCATTTAAAAAGGCCCCGTGGGAGTGCAATGGGCCCCTGTCTTGCTGCTTAGCAATAATGGTATGGGTTTAGGTTCTGCTGTGTGTACTGGTGGTTGACTGCCCCCCAGCCCAGAGTGTGCATGGAAAATTGTCTGGCAGCCTCCCTGACAGCAAGCAGTGATAGTGCCCATGAAGGGGACCTTGTTGGGCCCGCCCCTTTCACGGTTATCGCTTCTCGGCCTTTTGGCTAAGATCAAGTGTAGTATCTGTTCTTATCAGTTTAATATCTGATACGTCCCCTATCTGGGGACCATATATTAAATGGATTTTTGAGAACGGGGGCCGATTTCGAAGCTTGCTTCCGTCGCCCTATGCATTGACCCGATATGGCAGTATCTTCGGGTACAGTGCACCACCCCCTTACAGGGTTAAAAAGAAAGATTCCTACTTTCATTGCTACCTGCTTGCTGGCTAGCCAGCTAGCCAGCCCTGTGGGCCTTGCTGCTGCTGCTGCTGCAGCCAAAAAACAAAAGGTGGTGCTGCTGCTGCTTCTGCTTCTGCTTGTGTCTGGCCGCTGTTGGAGCGTCCAGGCACAGGACTTCTGCTGCTGCTGACTAAATGGCCTCCTTAATTGGATCATTTGAGTAGCCAGCACACCTGTGCAGGTAGGGCATGACATGATAGGCAGCTGCCTTGATAGCGGGTGGGTGCTGAATGTTCCTAATTGACAAAATAAGATTAATGCTTATGAAGAAATATAAAATCTCATCCCTTCCCCAATATCGCGCCACACCCCTACCCCTTAATTCCCTGGTTGAACTTGATGGACATATGTCTTTTTTCGACCGTACTAACTATGTAACTATGTAACATAACATGGGGGGGGGGGGTCTCCTGGCTGTTCACACAGGTGTGTCATTGCTGTACATTGACCATGCATTGCTTCTGTGGTATTGCAAAGGCAAAGACAAATGCTTCCAGCCATCCATTGCACTAATGGATTGGTCATCAGCTGGCTGTCTATGTCCCGCATCAATATAGACCAAAGTACAGAGGGTTAGGCTATGCTATTGTGCACCTACCTGATGCATCAGAAGGTGCGAGGCCCTTGCTAAATTCTGTGCACAGACTTTGAGATCTATGCTTTAGACTGTATCTAAACCTGCTCCAACATGGACTGACATTCTGGCCTACTTTCAGCCGATGCGACTTGTCTGTCGCTGAACAGTCGCTTTTTATGTATTCAGCACCTATGTATAATGTTGTAAAAATGCTCTAGAAGCTAAAGTCGCAGAAATGTCACACATATTTGGCCTGCAACTTTCTGTGCGACAAATTCAGACAGGAAAAATCAGTATAAATCCTTAGAAAATTATCCCCCAGTGTCTCCATCTGCTGGTGGTATTGAATAAGCATTGCTGCACTGATGGGGTATGCATTAGACGAAAAAAAAGAAGAAAAAGAAGAATAATACGCCCAGAAAAGAGGCGAAAAGGAGAAAAACGTAAAAAAACGTGAAAAAAAAGTAAGAGGAAGAGAAGGGAAAAAAAGGTGGAAATGGGTTTAAAAGTGATTTCGGCGGAGAAATATATATATATATATATATATATATATATATATATATATATATATATACGCGCACACACACACATATATATAAACGTATTCTCCGTTGAGATATTGCAGCCGCTGCTGTGTCCAGGCCCAGGAGCCTTAGCACTGTGCTGTGATGTCACTCAATACCACTGACATCACTAGGTGTAAACAACATCTCTCCTTTGCTGTGTATGTGACTATGGAGCTGTTTGGTGATGTCGTCTATTATGGCCTTCAGAAGCAACAGGAGATTGTTGCATCCATCTAGAACCCTCAGAACTACAGTGCTATGATGTCACTCACTTCCACAGGCCTTGCAGAGTGTAAACAACAACAACCCAGCTTTGTTGTGTATGTAACCATAGGGATTTGTGATGTCACCTAGAACCTTCACAGCAGCGACAGCTTTATGAGGAGCATCAGCACTGCTCTGCCTGAGCAGAACCATCACCGCCATAGGTTGTCAAATAACCCGGGTTTAACCCACACAGGTAAGTCCAATGGGGTGCAGGCATGTCCTCTATGCTTACAGCTTCCCGTGGGTGTTGGTTTGATACCGTTTGGGGACAGCCAAGGAGGCATCTGCAGGCAACAAAGGTAGGTGTGTGCTTGTGTGTGTGTTTCCTATGCAGATCCTAAGCCCAGTGTCACATGCAAGTAGGAGGAGTAAGAAGGGTTCCTGGCAAATCCGGGTTATGGATTGCATTTAAAAAGGCCCCGTGGGAGTGCAATGGGCCCCTGTCTTGCTGCTTAGCAATAATGGTATGGGTTTAGGTTCTGCTGTGTGTACTGGTGGTTGACTGCCCCCCAGCCCAGAGTGTGCATGGAAAATTGTCTGGCAGCCTCCCTGACAGCAAGCAGTGATAGTGCCCATGAAGGGGACCTTGTTGGGCCCGCCCCTTTCACGGTTATCGCTTCTCGGCCTTTTGGCTAAGATCAAGTGTAGTATCTGTTCTTATCAGTTTAATATCTGATACGTCCCCTATCTGGGGACCATATATTAAATGGATTTTTGAGAACGGGGGCCGATTTCGAAGCTTGCTTCCGTCGCCCTATGCATTGACCCGATATGGCAGTATCTTCGGGTACAGTGCACCACCCCCTTACAGGGTTAAAAAGAAAGATTCCTACTTTCATTGCTACCTGCTTGCTGGCTAGCCAGCTAGCCAGCCCTGTGGGCCTTGCTGCTGCTGCTGCTGCAGCCAAAAAACAAAAGGTGGTGCTGCTGCTGCTTCTGCTTCTGCTTGTGTCTGGCCGCTGTTGGAGCGTCCAGGCACAGGACTTCTGCTGCTGCTGACTAAATGGCCTCCTTAATTGGATCATTTGAGTAGCCAGCACACCTGTGCAGGTAGGGCATGACATGATAGGCAGCTGCCTTGATAGCGGGTGGGTGCTGAATGTTCCTAATTGACAAAATAAGATTAATGCTTATGAAGAAATATAAAATCTCATCCCTTCCCCAATATCGCGCCACACCCCTACCCCTTAATTCCCTGGTTGAACTTGATGGACATATGTCTTTTTTCGACCGTACTAACTATGTAACTATGTAACATAACATGGGGGGGGGGGGGTCTCCTGGCTGTTCACACAGGTGTGTCATTGCTGTACATTGACCATGCATTGCTTCTGTGGTATTGCAAAGGCAAAGACAAATGCTTCCAGCCATCCATTGCACTAATGGATTGGTCATCAGCTGGCTGTCTATGTCCCGCATCAATATAGACCAAAGTACAGAGGGTTAGGCTATGCTATTGTGCACCTACCTGATGCATCAGAAGGTGCGAGGCCCTTGCTAAATTCTGTGCACAGACTTTGAGATCTATGCTTTAGACTGTATCTAAACCTGCTCCAACATGGACTGACATTCTGGCCTACTTTCAGCCGATGCGACTTGTCTGTCGCTGAACAGTCGCTTTTTATGTATTCAGCACCTATGTATAATGTTGTAAAAATGCTCTAGAAGCTAAAGTCGCAGAAATGTCACACATATTTGGCCTGCAACTTTCTGTGCGACAAATTCAGACAGGAAAAATCAGTATAAATCCTTAGAAAATTATCCCCCAGTGTCTCCATCTGCTGGCGGTATTGAATAAGCATTGCTGCACTGATGGGGTATGCATTAGACGAAAAAAAAGAAGAAAAAGAAGAATAATACGCCCAGAAAAGAGGCGAAAAGGAGAAAAACGTAAAAAAACGTGAAAAAAAAGTAAGAGGAAGAGAAGGGAAAAAAAGGTGGAAATGGGTTTAAAAGTGATTTCGGCGGAGAAATATATATATATATATATATATATATATATATATATATATATATATATATACGCGCACACACACACATATATATAAACGTATTCTCCGTTGAGATATTGCAGCCGCTGCTGTGTCCAGGCCCAGGAGCCTTAGCACTGTGCTGTGATGTCACTCAATACCACTGACATCACTAGGTGTAAACAACATCTCTCCTTTGCTGTGTATGTGACTATGGAGCTGTTTGGTGATGTCGTCTATTATGGCCTTCATAGAAGCAACAGGAGATTGTTGCATCCATCTAGAACCCTCAGAACTACAGTGCTATGATGTCACTCACTTCCACAGGCCTTGCAGAGTGTAAACAACAACAACCCAGCTTTGTTGTGTATGTAACCATAGGGATTTGTGATGTCACCTAGAACCTTCACAGCAGCGACAGCTTTATGAGGAGCATCAGCACTGCTCTGCCTGAGCAGAACCATCACCGCCATAGGTTGTCAAATAACCCGGGTTTAACCCACACAGGTAAGTCCAATGGGGTGCAGGCATGTCCTCTATGCTTACAGCTTCCCGTGGGTGTTGGTTTGATACCGTTTGGGGACAGCCAAGGAGGCATCTGCAGGCAACAAAGGTAGGTGTGTGCTTGTGTGTGTGTTTCCTATGCAGATCCTAAGCCCAGTGTCACATGCAAGTAGGAGGAGTAAGAAGGGTTCCTGGCAAATCCGGGTTATGGATTGCATTTAAAAAGGCCCCGTGGGAGTGCAATGGGCCCCTGTCTTGCTGCTTAGCAATAATGGTATGGGTTTAGGTTCTGCTGTGTGTACTGGTGGTTGACTGCCCCCCAGCCCAGAGTGTGCATGGAAAATTGTCTGGCAGCCTCCCTGACAGCAAGCAGTGATAGTGCCCATGAAGGGGACCTTGTTGGGCCCGCCCCTTTCACGGTTATCGCTTCTCGGCCTTTTGGCTAAGATCAAGTGTAGTATCTGTTCTTATCAGTTTAATATCTGATACGTCCCCTATCTGGGGACCATATATTAAATGGATTTTTGAGAACGGGGGCCGATTTCGAAGCTTGCTTCCGTCGCCCTATGCATTGACCCGATATGGCAGTATCTTCGGGTACAGTGCACCACCCCCTTACAGGGTTAAAAAGAAAGATTCCTACTTTCATTGCTACCTGCTTGCTGGCTAGCCAGCTAGCCAGCCCGCCCTGTGGGCCTTGCTGCTGCTGCTGCTGCAGCCAAAAAACAAAAGGTGGTGCTGCTGCTGCTTCTGCTTCTGCTTGTGTCTGGCCGCTGTTGGAGCGTCCAGGCACAGGACTTCTGCTGCTGCTGACTAAATGGCCTCCTTAATTGGATCATTTGAGTAGCCAGCACACCTGTGCAGGTAGGGCATGACATGATAGGCAGCTGCCTTGATAGCGGGTGGGTGCTGAATGTTCCTAATTGACAAAATAAGATTAATGCTTATGAAGAAATATAAAATCTCATCCCTTCCCCAATATCGCGCCACACCCCTACCCCTTAATTCCCTGGTTGAACTTGATGGACATATGTCTTTTTTCGACCGTACTAACTATGTAACTATGTAACATAACATGGGGGGGGGGGGTCTCCTGGCTGTTCACACAGGTGTGTCATTGCTGTACATTGACCATGCATTGCTTCTGTGGTATTGCAAAGGCAAAGACAAATGCTTCCAGCCATCCATTGCACTAATGGATTGGTCATCAGCTGGCTGTCTATGTCCCGCATCAATATAGACCAAAGTACAGAGGGTTAGGCTATGCTATTGTGCACCTACCTGATGCATCAGAAGGTGCGAGGCCCTTGCTAAATTCTGTGCACAGACTTTGAGATCTATGCTTTAGACTGTATCTAAACCTGCTCCAACATGGACTGACATTCTGGCCTACTTTCAGCCGATGCGACTTGTCTGTCGCTGAACAGTCGCTTTTTATGTATTCAGCACCTATGTATAATGTTGTAAAAATGCTCTAGAAGCTAAAGTCGCAGAAATGTCACACATATTTGGCCTGCAACTTTCTGTGCGACAAATTCAGACAGGAAAAATCAGTATAAATCCTTAGAAAATTATCCCCCAGTGTCTCCATCTGCTGGCGGTATTGAATAAGCATTGCTGCACTGATGGGGTATGCATTAGACGAAAAAAAAGAAGAAAAAGAAGAATAATACGCCCAGAAAAGAGGCGAAAAGGAGAAAAACGTAAAAAAACGTGAAAAAAAAGTAAGAGGAAGAGAAGGGAAAAAAAGGTGGAAATGGGTTTAAAAGTGATTTCGGCGGAGAAATATATATATATATATATATATATATATATATATATATATATATATACGCGCACACACACACATATATATAAACGTATTCTCCGTTGAGATATTGCAGCCGCTGCTGTGTCCAGGCCCAGGAGCCTTAGCACTGTGCTGTGATGTCACTCAATACCACTGACATCACTAGGTGTAAACAACATCTCTCCTTTGCTGTGTATGTGACTATGGAGCTGTTTGGTGATGTCGTCTATTATGGCCTTCATAGAAGCAACAGGAGATTGTTGCATCCATCTAGAACCCTCAGAACTACAGTGCTATGATGTCACTCACTTCCACAGGCCTTGCAGAGTGTAAACAACAACAACCCAGCTTTGTTGTGTATGTAACCATAGGGATTTGTGATGTCACCTAGAACCTTCACAGCAGCGACAGCTTTATGAGGAGCATCAGCACTGCTCTGCCTGAGCAGAACCATCACCGCCATAGGTTGTCAAATAACCCGGGTTTAACCCACACAGGTAAGTCCAATGGGGTGCAGGCATGTCCTCTATGCTTACAGCTTCCCGTGGGTGTTGGTTTGATACCGTTTGGGGACAGCCAAGGAGGCATCTGCAGGCAACAAAGGTAGGTGTGTGCTTGTGTGTGTGTTTCCTATGCAGATCCTAAGCCCAGTGTCACATGCAAGTAGGAGGAGTAAGAAGGGTTCCTGGCAAATCCGGGTTATGGATTGCATTTAAAAAGGCCCCGTGGGAGTGCAATGGGCCCCTGTCTTGCTGCTTAGCAATAATGGTATGGGTTTAGGTTCTGCTGTGTGTACTGGTGGTTGACTGCCCCCCAGCCCAGAGTGTGCATGGAAAATTGTCTGGCAGCCTCCCTGACAGCAAGCAGTGATAGTGCCCATGAAGGGGACCTTGTTGGGCCCGCCCCTTTCACGGTTATCGCTTCTCGGCCTTTTGGCTAAGATCAAGTGTAGTATCTGTTCTTATCAGTTTAATATCTGATACGTCCCCTATCTGGGGACCATATATTAAATGGATTTTTGAGAACGGGGGCCGATTTCGAAGCTTGCTTCCGTCGCCCTATGCATTGACCCGATATGGCAGTATCTTCGGGTACAGTGCACCACCCCCTTACAGGGTTAAAAAGAAAGATTCCTACTTTCATTGCTACCTGCTTGCTGGCTAGCCAGCTAGCCAGCCCTGTGGGCCTTGCTGCTGCTGCTGCTGCAGCCAAAAAACAAAAGGTGGTGCTGCTGCTGCTTCTGCTTCTGCTTGTGTCTGGCCGCTGTTGGAGCGTCCAGGCACAGGACTTCTGCTGCTGCTGACTAAATGGCCTCCTTAATTGGATCATTTGAGTAGCCAGCACACCTGTGCAGGTAGGGCATGACATGATAGGCAGCTGCCTTGATAGCGGGTGGGTGCTGAATGTTCCTAATTGACAAAATAAGATTAATGCTTATGAAGAAATATAAAATCTCATCCCTTCCCCAATATCGCGCCACACCCCTACCCCTTAATTCCCTGGTTGAACTTGATGGACATATGTCTTTTTTCGACCGTACTAACTATGTAACTATGTAACATAACATGGGGGGGGGGGGGGTCTCCTGGCTGTTCACACAGGTGTGTCATTGCTGTACATTGACCATGCATTGCTTCTGTGGTATTGCAAAGGCAAAGACAAATGCTTCCAGCCATCCATTGCACTAATGGATTGGTCATCAGCTGGCTGTCTATGTCCCGCATCAATATAGACCAAAGTACAGAGGGTTAGGCTATGCTATTGTGCACCTACCTGATGCATCAGAAGGTGCGAGGCCCTTGCTAAATTCTGTGCACAGACTTTGAGATCTATGCTTTAGACTGTATCTAAACCTGCTCCAACATGGACTGACATTCTGGCCTACTTTCAGCCGATGCGACTTGTCTGTCGCTGAACAGTCGCTTTTTATGTATTCAGCACCTATGTATAATGTTGTAAAAATGCTCTAGAAGCTAAAGTCGCAGAAATGTCACACATATTTGGCCTGCAACTTTCTGTGCGACAAATTCAGACAGGAAAAATCAGTATAAATCCTTAGAAAATTATCCCCCAGTGTCTCCATCTGCTGGCGGTATTGAATAAGCATTGCTGCACTGATGGGGTATGCATTAGACGAAAAAAAAGAAGAAAAAGAAGAATAATACGCCCAGAAAAGAGGCGAAAAGGAGAAAAACGTAAAAAAACGTGAAAAAAAAGTAAGAGGAAGAGAAGGGAAAAAAAGGTGGAAATGGGTTTAAAAGTGATTTCGGCGGAGAAATATATATAGATATATATATATATATATATATATATATATATATATATATATATACGCGCACACACACACATATATATAAACGTATTCTCCGTTGAGATATTGCAGCCGCTGCTGTGTCCAGGCCCAGGAGCCTTAGCACTGTGCTGTGATGTCACTCAATACCACTGACATCACTAGGTGTAAACAACATCTCTCCTTTGCTGTGTATGTGACTATGGAGCTGTTTGGTGATGTCGTCTATTATGGCCTTCATAGAAGCAACAGGAGATTGTTGCATCCATCTAGAACCCTCAGAACTACAGTGCTATGATGTCACTCACTTCCACAGGCCTTGCAGAGTGTAAACAACAACAACCCAGCTTTGTTGTGTATGTAACCATAGGGATTTGTGATGTCACCTAGAACCTTCACAGCAGCGACAGCTTTATGAGGAGCATCAGCACTGCTCTGCCTGAGCAGAACCATCACCGCCATAGGTTGTCAAATAACCCGGGTTTAACCCACACAGGTAAGTCCAATGGGGTGCAGGCATGTCCTCTATGCTTACAGCTTCCCGTGGGTGTTGGTTTGATACCGTTTGGGGACAGCCAAGGAGGCATCTGCAGGCAACAAAGGTAGGTGTGTGCTTGTGTGTGTGTTTCCTATGCAGATCCTAAGCCCAGTGTCACATGCAAGTAGGAGGAGTAAGAAGGGTTCCTGGCAAATCCGGGTTATGGATTGCATTTAAAAAGGCCCCGTGGGAGTGCAATGGGCCCCTGTCTTGCTGCTTAGCAATAATGGTATGGGTTTAGGTTCTGCTGTGTGTACTGGTGGTTGACTGCCCCCCAGCCCAGAGTGTGCATGGAAAATTGTCTGGCAGCCTCCCTGACAGCAAGCAGTGATAGTGCCCATGAAGGGGACCTTGTTGGGCCCGCCCCTTTCACGGTTATCGCTTCTCGGCCTTTTGGCTAAGATCAAGTGTAGTATCTGTTCTTATCAGTTTAATATCTGATACGTCCCCTATCTGGGGACCATATATTAAATGGATTTTTGAGAACGGGGGCCGATTTCGAAGCTTGCTTCCGTCGCCCTATGCATTGACCCGATATGGCAGTATCTTCGGGTACAGTGCACCACCCCCTTACAGGGTTAAAAAGAAAGATTCCTACTTTCATTGCTACCTGCTTGCTGGCTAGCCAGCTAGCCAGCCCTGTGGGCCTTGCTGCTGCTGCTGCTGCAGCCAAAAAACAAAAGGTGGTGCTGCTGCTGCTTCTGCTTGTGTCTGGCCGCTGTTGGAGCGTCCAGGCACAGGACTTCTGCTGCTGCTGACTAAATGGCCTCCTTAATTGGATCATTTGAGTAGCCAGCACACCTGTGCAGGTAGGGCATGACATGATAGGCAGCTGCCTTGATAGCGGGTGGGTGCTGAATGTTCCTAATTGACAAAATAAGATTAATGCTTATGAAGAAATATAAAATCTCATCCCTTCCCCAATATCGCGCCACACCCCTACCCCTTAATTCCCTGGTTGAACTTGATGGACACATGTCTTTTTTCGACCGTACTAACTATGTAACTATGTAACATAACATGGGGGGGGGGGGTCTCCTGGCTGTTCACACAGGTGTGTCATTGCTGTACATTGACCATGCATTGCTTCTGTGGTATTGCAAAGGCAAAGACAAATGCTTCCAGCCATCCATTGCACTAATGGATTGGTCATCAGCTGGCTGTCTATGTCCCGCATCAATATAGACCAAAGTACAGAGGGTTAGGCTATGCTATTGTGCACCTACCTGATGCATCAGAAGGTGCGAGGCCCTTGCTAAATTCTGTGCACAGACTTTGAGATCTATGCTTTAGACTGTATCTAAACCTGCTCCAACATGGACTGACATTCTGGCCTACTTTCAGCCGATGCGACTTGTCTGTCGCTGAACAGTCGCTTTTTATGTATTCAGCACCTATGTATAATGTTGTAAAAATGCTCTAGAAGCTAAAGTCGCAGAAATGTCACACATATTTGGCCTGCAACTTTCTGTGCGACAAATTCAGACAGGAAAAATCAGTATAAATCCTTAGAAAATTATCCCCCAGTGTCTCCATCTGCTGGCGGTATTGAATAAGCATTGCTGCACTGATGGGGTATGCATTAGACGAAAAAAAAGAAGAAAAAGAAGAATAATACGCCCAGAAAAGAGGCGAAAAGGAGAAAAACGTAAAAAAACGTGAAAAAAAAGTAAGAGGAAGAGAAGGGAAAAAAAGGTGGAAATGGGTTTAAAAGTGATTTCGGCGGAGAAATATATATATATATATATATATATATATATATATATATATATACGCGCACACACACACATATATATAAACGTATTCTCCGTTGAGATATTGCAGCCGCTGCTGTGTCCAGGCCCAGGAGCCTTAGCACTGTGCTGTGATGTCACTCAATACCACTGACATCACTAGGTGTAAACAACATCTCTCCTTTGCTGTGTATGTGACTATGGAGCTGTTTGGTGATGTCGTCTATTATGGCCTTCATAGAAGCAACAGGAGATTGTTGCATCCATCTAGAACCCTCAGAACTACAGTGCTATGATGTCACTCACTTCCACAGGCCTTGCAGAGTGTAAACAACAACAACCCAGCTTTGTTGTGTATGTAACCATAGGGATTTGTGATGTCACCTAGAACCTTCACAGCAGCGACAGCTTTATGAGGAGCATCAGCACTGCTCTGCCTGAGCAGAACCATCACCGCCATAGGTTGTCAAATAACCCGGGTTTAACCCACACAGGTAAGTCCAATGGGGTGCAGGCATGTCCTCTATGCTTACAGCTTCCCGTGGGTGTTGGTTTGATACCGTTTGGGGACAGCCAAGGAGGCATCTGCAGGCAACAAAGGTAGGTGTGTGCTTGTGTGTGTGTTTCCTATGCAGATCCTAAGCCCAGTGTCACATGCAAGTAGGAGGAGTAAGAAGGGTTCCTGGCAAATCCGGGTTATGGATTGCATTTAAAAAGGCCCCGTGGGAGTGCAATGGGCCCCTGTCTTGCTGCTTAGCAATAATGGTATGGGTTTAGGTTCTGCTGTGTGTACTGGTGGTTGACTGCCCCCCAGCCCAGAGTGTGCATGGAAAATTGTCTGGCAGCCTCCCTGACAGCAAGCAGTGATAGTGCCCATGAAGGGGACCTTGTTGGGCCCGCCCCTTTCACGGTTATCGCTTCTCGGCCTTTTGCCTAAGATCAAGTGTAGTATCTGTTCTTATCAGTTTAATATCTGATACGTCCCCTATCTGGGGACCATATATTAAATGGATTTTTGAGAACGGGGGCCGATTTCGAAGCTTGCTTCCGTTGCCCTATGCATTGACCCGATATGGCAGTATCTTCGGGTACAGTGCACCACCCCCTTACAGGGTTAAAAAGAAAGATTCCTACTTTCATTGCTACCTGCTTGCTGGCTAGCCAGCTAGCCAGCCCTGTGGGCCTTGCTGCTGCTGCTGCTGCAGCCAAAAAACAAAAGGTGGTGCTGCTGCTGCTTCTGCTTCTGCTTGTGTCTGGCCGCTGTTGGAGCGTCCAGGCACAGGACTTCTGCTGCTGCTGACTAAATGGCCTCCTTAATTGGATCATTTGAGTAGCCAGCACACCTGTGCAGGTAGGGCATGACATGATAGGCAGCTGCCTTGATAGCGGGTGGGTGCTGAATGTTCCTAATTGACAAAATAAGATTAATGCTTATGAAGAAATATAAAATCTCATCCCTTCCCCAATATCGCGCCACACCCCTACCCCTTAATTCCCTGGTTGAACTTGATGGACATATGTCTTTTTTCGACCGTACTAACTATGTAACTATGTAACATAACATGGGGGGGGGGGTCTCCTGGCTGTTCACACAGGTGTGTCATTGCTGTACATTGACCATGCATTGCTTCTGTGGTATTGCAAAGGCAAAGACAAATGCTTCCAGCCATCCATTGCACTAATGGATTGGTCATCAGCTGGCTGTCTATGTCCCGCATCAATATAGACCAAAGTACAGAGGGTTAGGCTATGCTATTGTGCACCTACCTGATGCATCAGAAGGTGCGAGGCCCTTGCTAAATTCTGTGCACAGACTTTGAGATCTATGCTTTAGACTGTATCTAAACCTGCTCCAACATGGACTGACATTCTGGCCTACTTTCAGCCGATGCGACTTGTCTGTCGCTGAACAGTCGCTTTTTATGTATTCAGCACCTATGTATAATGTTGTAAAAATGCTCTAGAAGCTAAAGTCGCAGAAATGTCACACATATTTGGCCTGCAACTTTCTGTGCGACAAATTCAGACAGGAAAAATCAGTATAAATCCTTAGAAAATTATCCCCCAGTGTCTCCATCTGCTGGCGGTATTGAATAAGCATTGCTGCACTGATGGGGTATGCATTAGACGAAAAAAAAGAAGAAAAAGAAGAATAATACGCCCAGAAAAGAGGCGAAAAGGAGAAAAACGTAAAAAAACGTGAAAAAAAAGTAAGAGGAAGAGAAGGGAAAAAAAGGTGGAAATGGGTTTAAAAGTGATTTCGGCGGAGAAATATATATATATATATATATATATATATATATATATATATATATATATATATACGCGCACACACACACATATATATAAACGTATTCTCCGTTGAGATATTGCAGCCGCTGCTGTGTCCAGGCCCAGGAGCCTTAGCACTGTGCTGTGATGTCACTCAATACCACTGACATCACTAGGTGTAAACAACATCTCTCCTTTGCTGTGTATGTGACTATGGAGCTGTTTGGTGATGTCGTCTATTATGGCCTTCATAGAAGCAACAGGAGATTGTTGCATCCATCTAGAACCCTCAGAACTACAGTGCTATGATGTCACTCACTTCCACAGGCCTTGCAGAGTGTAAACAACAACAACCCAGCTTTGTTGTGTATGTAACCATAGGGATTTGTGATGTCACCTAGAACCTTCACAGCAGCGACAGCTTTATGAGGAGCATCAGCACTGCTCTGCCTGAGCAGAACCATCACCGCCATAGGTTGTCAAATAACCCGGGTTTAACCCACACAGGTAAGTCCAATGGGGTGCAGGCATGTCCTCTATGCTTACAGCTTCCCGTGGGTGTTGGTTTGATACCGTTTGGGGACAGCCAAGGAGGCATCTGTAGGCAACAAAGGTAGGTGTGTGCTTGTGTGTGTGTTTCCTATGCAGATCCTAAGCCCAGTGTCACATGCAAGTAGGAGGAGTAAGAAGGGTTCCTGGCAAATCCGGGTTATGGATTGCATTTAAAAAGGCCCCGTGGGAGTGCAATGGGCCCCTGTCTTGCTGCTTAGCAATAATGGTATGGGTTTAGGTTCTGCTGTGTGTACTGGTGGTTGACTGCCCCCCAGCCCAGAGTGTGCATGGAAAATTGTCTGGCAGCCTCCCTGACAGCAAGCAGTGATAGTGCCCATGAAGGGGACCTTGTTGGGCCCGCCCCTTTCACGGTTATCGCTTCTCGGCCTTTTGCCTAAGATCAAGTGTAGTATCTGTTCTTATCAGTTTAATATCTGATACGTCCCCTATCTGGGGACCATATATTAAATGGATTTTTGAGAACGGGGGCCGATTTCGAAGCTTGCTTCCGTCGCCCTATGCATTGACCCGATATGGCAGTATCTTCGGGTACAGTGCACCACCCCCTTACAGGGTTAAAAAGAAAGATTCCTACTTTCATTGCTACCTGCTTGCTGGCTAGCCAGCTAGCCAGCCCTGTGGGCCTTGCTGCTGCTGCTGCTGCAGCCAAAAAACAAAAGGTGGTGCTGCTGCTGCTTCTGCTTCTGCTTGTGTCTGGCCGCTGTTGGAGCGTCCAGGCACAGGACTTCTGCTGCTGCTGACTAAATGGCCTCCTTAATTGGATCATTTGAGTAGCCAGCACACCTGTGCAGGTAGGGCATGACATGATAGGCAGCTGCCTTGATAGCGGGTGGGTGCTGAATGTTCCTAATTGACAAAATAAGATTAATGCTTATGAAGAAATATAAAATCTCATCCCTTCCCCAATATCGCGCCACACCCCTACCCCTTAATTCCCTGGTTGAACTTGATGGACATATGTCTTTTTTCGACCGTACTAACTATGTAACTATGTAACATAACATGGGGGGGGGGGGTCTCCTGGCTGTTCACACAGGTGTGTCATTGCTGTACATTGACCATGCATTGCTTCTGTGGTATTGCAAAGGCAAAGACAAATGCTTCCAGCCATCCATTGCACTAATGGATTGGTCATCAGCTGGCTGTCTATGTCCCGCATCAATATAGACCAAAGTACAGAGGGTTAGGCTATGCTATTGTGCACCTACCTGATGCATCAGAAGGTGCGAGGCCCTTGCTAAATTCTGTGCACAGACTTTGAGATCTATGCTTTAGACTGTATCTAAACCTGCTCCAACATGGACTGACATTCTGGCCTACTTTCAGCCGATGCGACTTGTCTGTCGCTGAACAGTCGCTTTTTATGTATTCAGCACCTATGTATAATGTTGTAAAAATGCTCTAGAAGCTAAAGTCGCAGAAATGTCACACATATTTGGCCTGCAACTTTCTGTGCGACAAATTCAGACAGGAAAAATCAGTATAAATCCTTAGAAAATTATCCCCCAGTGTCTCCATCTGCTGGCGGTATTGAATAAGCATTGCTGCACTGATGGGGTATGCATTAGACGAAAAAAAAGAAGAAAAAGAAGAATAATACGCCCAGAAAAGAGGCGAAAAGGAGAAAAACGTAAAAAAACGTGAAAAAAAAGTAAGAGGAAGAGAAGGGAAAAAAAGGTGGAAATGGGTTTAAAAGTGATTTCGGCGGAGAAATATATATATATATATATATATATATATATATATATATATATATATACGCGCACACACACACATATATATAAACGTATTCTCCGTTGAGATATTGCAGCCGCTGCTGTGTCCAGGCCCAGGAGCCTTAGCACTGTGCTGTGATGTCACTCAATACCACTGACATCACTAGGTGTAAACAACATCTCTCCTTTGCTGTGTATGTGACTATGGAGCTGTTTGGTGATGTCGTCTATTATGGCCTTCATAGAAGCAACAGGAGATTGTTGCATCCATCTAGAACCCTCAGAACTACAGTGCTATGATGTCACTCACTTCCACAGGCCTTGCAGAGTGTAAACAACAACAACCCAGCTTTGTTGTGTATGTAACCATAGGGATTTGTGATGTCACCTAGAACCTTCACAGCAGCGACAGCTTTATGAGGAGCATCAGCACTGCTCTGCCTGAGCAGAACCATCACCGCCATAGGTTGTCAAATAACCCGGGTTTAACCCACACAGGTAAGTCCAATGGGGTGCAGGCATGTCCTCTATGCTTACAGCTTCCCGTGGGTGTTGGTTTGATACCGTTTGGGGACAGCCAAGGAGGCATCTGCAGGCAACAAAGGTAGGTGTGTGCTTGTGTGTGTGTTTCCTATGCAGATCCTAAGCCCAGTGTCACATGCAAGTAGGAGGAGTAAGAAGGGTTCCTGGCAAATCCGGGTTATGGATTGCATTTAAAAAGGCCCCGTGGGAGTGCAATGGGCCCCTGTCTTGCTGCTTAGCAATAATGGTATGGGTTTAGGTTCTGCTGTGTGTACTGGTGGTTGACTGCCCCCCAGCCCAGAGTGTGCATGGAAAATTGTCTGGCAGCCTCCCTGACAGCAAGCAGTGATAGTGCCCATGAAGGGGACCTTGTTGGGCCCGCCCCTTTCACGGTTATCGCTTCTCGGCCTTTTGGCTAAGATCAAGTGTAGTATCTGTTCTTATCAGTTTAATATCTGATACGTCCCCTATCTGGGGACCATATATTAAATGGATTTTTGAGAACGGGGGCCGATTTCGAAGCTTGCTTCCGTCGCCCTATGCATTGACCCGATATGGCAGTATCTTCGGGTACAGTGCACCACCCCCTTACAGGGTTAAAAAGAAAGATTCCTACTTTCATTGCTACCTGCTTGCTGGCTAGCCAGCTAGCCAGCCCTGTGGGCCTTGCTGCTGCTGCTGCTGCAGCCAAAAAACAAAAGGTGGTGCTGCTGCTGCTTCTGCTTCTGCTTGTGTCTGGCCGCTGTTGGAGCGTCCAGGCACAGGACTTCTGCTGCTGCTGACTAAATGGCCTCCTTAATTGGATCATTTGAGTAGCCAGCACACCTGTGCAGGTAGGGCATGACATGATAGGCAGCTGCCTTGATAGCGGGTGGGTGCTGAATGTTCCTAATTGACAAAATAAGATTAATGCTTATGAAGAAATATAAAATCTCATCCCTTCCCCAATATCGCGCCACACCCCTACCCCTTAATTCCCTGGTTGAACTTGATGGACATATGTCTTTTTTCGACCGTACTAACTATGTAACTATGTAACATAACATGGGGGGGGGGGGGTCTCCTGGCTGTTCACACAGGTGTGTCATTGCTGTACATTGACCATGCATTGCTTCTGTGGTATTGCAAAGGCAAAGACAAATGCTTCCAGCCATCCATTGCACTAATGGATTGGTCATCAGCTGGCTGTCTATGTCCCGCATCAATATAGACCAAAGTACAGAGGGTTAGGCTATGCTATTGTGCACCTACCTGATGCATCAGAAGGTGCGAGGCCCTTGCTAAATTCTGTGCACAGACTTTGAGATCTATGCTTTAGACTGTATCTAAACCTGCTCCAACATGGACTGACATTCTGGCCTACTTTCAGCCGATGCGACTTGTCTGTCGCTGAACAGTCGCTTTTTATGTATTCAGCACCTATGTATAATGTTGTAAAAATGCTCTAGAAGCTAAAGTCGCAGAAATGTCACACATATTTGGCCTGCAACTTTCTGTGCGACAAATTCAGACAGGAAAAATCAGTATAAATCCTTAGAAAATTATCCCCCAGTGTCTCCATCTGCTGGCGGTATTGAATAAGCATTGCTGCACTGATGGGGTATGCATTAGACGAAAAAAAAGAAGAAAAAGAAGAATAATACGCCCAGAAAAGAGGCGAAAAGGAGAAAAACGTAAAAAAACGTGAAAAAAAAGTAAGAGGAAGAGAAGGGAAAAAAAGGTGGAAATGGGTTTAAAAGTGATTTCGGCGGAGAAATATATATATATATATATATATATATATATATATATATACGCGCACACACACACATATATATAAACGTATTCTCCGTTGAGATATTGCAGCCGCTGCTGTGTCCAGGCCCAGGAGCCTTAGCACTGTGCTGTGATGTCACTCAATACCACTGACATCACTAGGTGTAAACAACATCTCTCCTTTGCTGTGTATGTGACTATGGAGCTGTTTGGTGATGTCGTCTATTATGGCCTTCATAGAAGCAACAGGAGATTGTTGCATCCATCTAGAACCCTCAGAACTACAGTGCTATGATGTCACTCACTTCCACAGGCCTTGCAGAGTGTAAACAACAACAACCCAGCTTTGTTGTGTATGTAACCATAGGGATTTGTGATGTCACCTAGAACCTTCACAGCAGCGACAGCTTTATGAGGAGCATCAGCACTGCTCTGCCTGAGCAGAACCATCACCGCCATAGGTTGTCAAATAACCCGGGTTTAACCCACACAGGTAAGTCCAATGGGGTGCAGGCATGTCCTCTATGCTTACAGCTTCCCGTGGGTGTTGGTTTGATACCGTTTGGGGACAGCCAAGGAGGCATCTGCAGGCAACAAAGGTAGGTGTGTGCTTGTGTGTGTGTTTCCTATGCAGATCCTAAGCCCAGTGTCACATGCAAGTAGGAGGAGTAAGAAGGGTTCCTGGCAAATCCGGGTTATGGATTGCATTTAAAAAGGCCCCGTGGGAGTGCAATGGGCCCCTGTCTTGCTGCTTAGCAATAATGGTATGGGTTTAGGTTCTGCTGTGTGTACTGGTGGTTGACTGCCCCCCAGCCCAGAGTGTGCATGGAAAATTGTCTGGCAGCCTCCCTGACAGCAAGCAGTGATAGTGCCCATGAAGGGGACCTTGTTGGGCCCGCCCCTTTCACGGTTATCGCTTCTCGGCCTTTTGGCTAAGATCAAGTGTAGTATCTGTTCTTATCAGTTTAATATCTGATACGTCCCCTATCTGGGGACCATATATTAAATGGATTTTTGAGAACGGGGGCCGATTTCGAAGCTTGCTTCCGTCGCCCTATGCATTGACCCGATATGGCAGTATCTTCGGGTACAGTGCACCACCCCCTTACAGGGTTAAAAAGAAAGATTCCTACTTTCATTGCTACCTGCTTGCTGGCTAGCCAGCTAGCCAGCCCTGTGGGCCTTGCTGCTGCTGCTGCTGCAGCCAAAAAACAAAAGGTGGTGCTGCTGCTGCTTCTGCTTCTGCTTGTGTCTGGCCGCTGTTGGAGCGTCCAGGCACAGGACTTCTGCTGCTGCTGACTAAATGGCCTCCTTAATTGGATCATTTGAGTAGCCAGCACACCTGTGCAGGTAGGGCATGACATGATAGGCAGCTGCCTTGATAGCGGGTGGGTGCTGAATGTTCCTAATTGACAAAATAAGATTAATGCTTATGAAGAAATATAAAATCTCATCCCTTCCCCAATATCGCGCCACACCCCTACCCCTTAATTCCCTGGTTGAACTTGATGGACATATGTCTTTTTTCGACCGTACTAACTATGTAACTATGTAACATAACATGGGGGGGGGGGTCTCCTGGCTGTTCACACAGGTGTGTCATTGCTGTACATTGACCATGCATTGCTTCTGTGGTATTGCAAAGGCAAAGACAAATGCTTCCAGCCATCCATTGCACTAATGGATTGGTCATCAGCTGGCTGTCTATGTCCCGCATCAATATAGACCAAAGTACAGAGGGTTAGGCTATTGTCACGATGCCGGCTGGCAGGTAGTGGATCCTCTGTGCCAGAGAGGGATTGGCGTGGACCGTGCTAGTGGACCGGTTCTAAGCCACTACTGGTTTTCACCAGAGCCCGCCGCAAAGCGGGATGGTCTTGCTGCGGCGGTAGTGACCAGGTCGTATCCACTAGCAACGGCTCACCTCTCTGGCTGCTGAAGATAGGCGCGGTACAAGGGAGTAGGCAAAAGCAAGGTCGGACGTAGCAGAAGGTCGGGGCAGGCAGCAAGGATCGTAGTCAGGGGCAACGGCAGAAGGTCTGGAAACACAGGCAAGGAACACACAAGGAACGCTTTCACTGGCACTAAGGCAACAAGATCCGGCAAGGGAGTGCAGGGGAAGTGAGGTGATATAGGGAAGTGCACAGGTGAACACACTGATTGGAACCACTGCGCCAATCAGCGGCGCAGTGGCCCTTTAAATCGCAGAGACCCGGCGCGCGCGCGCCCTAGGGAGCGGGGCCGCGCGCGCCGGGACAGAACAGACGGAGAGCGAGTCAGGTAGGGGAGCCGGGGTGCGCATCGCGAGCGGGCGCTACCCGCATCGCGAATCGCATCCCGGCTGGCAGCGGAATCGCAGCGCCCCGGGTCAGAGGACGTGACCGGAGCGCTGCCGCGGGGAGAGTGAAGCGAGCGCTCCGGGGAGGAGCGGGGACCCGGAGCGCTCGGCGTAACAGTACCCCCCCCCTTGGGTCTCCCCCTCTTCTTAGAGCCTGAGAACCTGAGGAGCAGACTTTTGTCTAGGATGTTGTCCTCAGGTTCCCAGGATCTCTCTTCAGGACCACAACCCTCCCAGTCCACTAAAAAAAAATTTTTCCCTCTGACCTTTTTGGCAGCTAAAATTTCTTTGACCGAGAAGATGTCCGAGGAGCCGGAAACAGGAGTGGGAGGAACAGATTTGGGAGAAAAACGGTTGAGGATGAGTGGTTTGAGAAGAGAGACGTGAAAGGCATTAGGGATACGAAGAGAGGGAGGAAGAAGAAGTTTATAAGAGACAGGATTAATTTGACACAAAATTTTGAAAGGACCAAGATAGCGTGGTCCCAACTTGTAGCTAGGGACACGGAAGCGGACATATTTAGCGGAGAGCCATACCTTGTCTCCAGGGGAAAAAACGGGGGGAGCTCTTCTTTTCTTATCCGCGAACTTCTTCATGCGTGATGAAGCCTGTAAGAGAGAATTTTGGGTCTCTCTCCATATGATGGAAAGGTCACGAGAAATTTCATCCACAGCGGGCAGACCAGAGGGCAAGGGAGTAGGGAGGGGGGGAAGAGGGTGACGGCCGTACACCACGAAAAATGGGGATTTGGAGGAAGACTCAGAGACCCTGAAGTTATACGAGAATTCGGCCCATGGGAGGAGATCTGCCCAGTCATCCTGGCGGGAGGAAACAAAATGTCGCAAATAATCACCCAAGATCTGGTTAATCCTTTCTACTTGTCCATTGGACTGGGGATGATATGCAGAAGAAAAATTTAATTTAATCTTGAGTTGTTTACAGAGAGCCCTCCAGAATTTAGACACGAATTGGACGCCTCTATCCGAGACAATCTGCGTAGGCAACCCGTGAAGACGAAAAATGTGTACAAAAAATTGTTTAGCCAACTGAGGCGCAGAAGGAAGACCAGGAAGAGGGATGAAATGTGCCATTTTGGAGAATCGATCAACGACCACCCAAATAACAGTGTTGCCATGGGATGGGGGTAAGTCAGTAATAAAATCCATACCAATCAGAGACCAAGGCTGTTCGGGGACAGGCAGAGGATGAAGAAAACCAGCGGGCTTCTGGCGAGGAGTCTTATCCCGGGCACAGATAGTGCAGGCTCGCACAAAGTCCACAACATCCGTCTCCAGAGTCGGCCACCAATAGAAGCGGGAGATGAGTTGCACAGATTTCTTGATACCCGCATGACCTGCGAGATGGGAGGAGTGACCCCATTTGAGGATTCCGAGGCGTTGGCGAGGAGAAACAAAGGTCTTTCCTGGAGGAGTCTGCCTGATGGAGGCAGGAGAAGTGGAGATCAGGCAGTCAGGTGGAATGATGTGTTGCGGAGAGAGTTCAACTTCTGAGGCATCCGAGGAACGAGAGAGAGCATCGGCCCTAATGTTCTTATCGGCAGGACGAAAGTGAATCTCAAAATTAAATCGGGCAAAGAACAGAGACCACCGGGCCTGGCGAGGATTCAGCCGTTGGGCAGACTGGAGGTAGGAGAGGTTCTTGTGGTCGGTGTAGATAATAACAGGAGAACTTGATCCCTCCAGCAGATGCCTCCATTCCTCAAGTGCTAATTTAATGGCTAGAAGCTCTCGATCCCCGATGGAGTAGTTCCTCTCCGCTGGAGAGAAGGTCCTAGAGAAAAAACCACAAGTGACAGCATGCCCGGAAGAATTTTTTTGTAGAAGAACAGCTCCAGCTCCCACTGAGGAGGCATCAACCTCCAATAGGAAGGGTTTGGAAGGGTCAGGTCTGGAGAGGACGGGAGCCGAAGAAAAGGCAGACTTGAGTCGTTTAAAGGCGTCTTCTGCTTGAGGGGGCCAGGACTTGGGATCAGCATTTTTTTTGGTTAAAGCCACGATAGGAGCCACAATGGTAGAAAAATGTGGAATAAATTGCCTGTAATAATTGGCGAACCCCAAAAAGCGTTGGATAGCACGGAGTCCGGAGGGGCGTGGCCAATCTAAGACGGCAGAGAGTTTGTCTGGATCCATCTGTAGTCCCTGGCCAGAGACCAAATATCCTAGAAAAGGAAGAGATTGGCATTCAAACAGACATTTCTCAATTTTGGCATAGAGTTGGTTGTCACGAAGTCTCTGAAGAACCATACGGACATGCTGGCGGTGTTCTTCTAGATTGGCAGAAAAAATTAGGATATCGTCCAGATATACAACAACACAGGAGTATAACAGATCACGAAAAATTTCATTGACAAAGTCTTGGAAGACGGCAGGGGCGTTGCACAGTCCAAAGGGCATGACCAGATACTCAAAGTGTCCATCTCTGGTGTTAAATGCCGTTTTCCACTCGTCCCCCTCTCTGATGCGGATGAGGTTATAGGCGCCTCTTAAGTCCAATTTAGTGAAGATGTGGGCACCTTGGAGGCGATCAAAGAGTTCAGAGATGAGGGGTAAGGGGTAGCGGTTCTTAACCGTGATTTTATTAAGACCGCGGTAGTCAATGCATGGACGTAGGGAGCCATCTTTTTTGGACACAAAGAAAAATCCGGCTCCGGCAGGAGAGGAGGATTTACGGATAAAGCCCTTTTTTAGATTCTCCTGGACATATTCGGACATGGCAAGAGTCTCTGGGGCAGAGAGAGGATAAATTCTGCCCCGGGGTGGAGTAGTGCCCGGGAGGAGGTCGATAGGGCAATCATAAGGCCTGTGAGGAGGTAGAGTCTCAGCTTGTTTTTTGCAGAAAACATCCGCGAAGTCCATATAGGCCTTAGGGAGACCGGTTACTGGAGGAACCACAGAGTTACGGCAAGGGTTACTGGGAACCGGTTTTAGACAGTTCTTGGAACAAGAGGACCCCCAACTCTTGATCTCCCCAGTGGACCAATCCAGGGTAGGGGAATGAAGTTGAAGCCAGGGAAGACCAAGGAGAATTTCCGAGGTGCAATTGGGGAGGACCAAAAGTTCAATCCTCTCATGATGAGATCCGATGCTCATAAGAAGGGGCTCCGTGCGGAAACGTATGGTACAGTCCAATCTTTCATTATTTACACAATTGATGTAGAGGGGTCTGGCGAGACTGGTCACCGGGATGTTGAACCTGTTGACGAGAGAGGCCAAAATAAAATTTCCTGCAGATCCAGAGTCCAAGAAGGCCACTGTAGAGAAGGAGAAGGCAGAGGCAGACATCCGCACAGGCACAGTAAGACGTGGAGAAGCAGAGTAGACATCAAGGACTGTCTCATCTTTGTGCGGAGTCAGCGTACGTCTTTCCAGGCGGGGAGGACGGATAGGACAATCTCTCAGGAAGTGTTCGGTACTAGCACAGTACAGGCAGAGGTTCTCCATACGGCGTCGTGTCCTCTCTTGAGGTGTCAGGCGAGACCGGTCGACCTGCATAGCCTCCACGGCGGGAGGCACAGGAACAGATTGCAGGGGACCAGAGGAGAGAGGAGCCGAGGAGAAGAAACGCCTCGTGCGAACAGAGTCCATATCTTGGCGGAGTTCCTGACGCCTTTCGGAAAAACGCATGTCAATGCGAGTGGCTAGGTGAATAAGTTCATGTAGATTAGCAGGAATTTCTCGTGCGGCCAGAACATCTTTAATGTTGCTGGATAGGCCTTTTTTGAAGGTCGCGCAGAGGGCCTCATTATTCCAGGACAATTCTGAAGCAAGAGTACGGAATTGTACGGCATACTCGCCAACGGAAGAATTACCCTGGACCAGGTTCAACAGGGCAGTCTCAGCAGAAGAGGCTCGGGCAGGTTCCTCAAAGACACTTCGGATTTCCGAGAAGAAGGAGTGTACAGAGGCAGTGACGGGGTCATTGCGGTCCCAGAGCGGTGTGGCCCATGACAGGGCTTTTCCGGACAGAAGGCAGACTACGAAAGCCACCTTAGACCTTTCGGTGGGAAACAGGTCCGACATCATCTCCAGATGCAGGGAACATTGGGAAAGAAAGCCACGGCAAAACTTAGAGTCCCCATCAAATTTATCCGGCAAGGATAAGCGTATCCCAGGAGCGGCCACTCGCTGCGGAGGAGGTGCAGGAGCTGGCGGAGGAGATGACTGCTGAAGCTGTGGTAGTAACTGTTGTAGCATAACGGTCAGTTGAGACAGCTGTTGGCCTTGTTGCGCTATCTGTTGTGACTGCTGGGCGACCACCGTGGTGAGGTCAGCGACAACTGGCAGAGGAACTTCAGCGGGATCCATGGCCGGATCTACTGTCACGATGCCGGCTGGCAGGTAGTGGATCCTCTGTGCCAGAGAGGGATTGGCGTGGACCGTGCTAGTGGACCGGTTCTAAGCCACTACTGGTTTTCACCAGAGCCCGCCGCAAAGCGGGATGGTCTTGCTGCGGCGGTAGTGACCAGGTCGTATCCACTAGCAACGGCTCACCTCTCTGGCTGCTGAAGATAGGCGCGGTACAAGGGAGTAGGCAAAAGCAAGGTCGGACGTAGCAGAAGGTCGGGGCAGGCAGCAAGGATCGTAGTCAGGGGCAACGGCAGAAGGTCTGGAAACACAGGCAAGGAACACACAAGGAACGCTTTCACTGGCACTAAGGCAACAAGATCCGGCAAGGGAGTGCAGGGGAAGTGAGGTGATATAGGGAAGTGCACAGGTGAACACACTGATTGGAACCACTGCGCCAATCAGCGGCGCAGTGGCCCTTTAAATCGCAGAGACCCGGCGCGCGCGCGCCCTAGGGAGCGGGGCCGCGCGCGCCGGGACAGAACAGACGGAGAGCGAGTCAGGTAGGGGAGCCGGGGTGCGCATCGCGAGCGGGCGCTACCCGCATCGCGAATCGCATCCCGGCTGGCAGCGGAATCGCAGCGCCCCGGGTCAGAGGACGTGACCGGAGCGCTGCCGCGGGGAGAGTGAAGCGAGCGCTCCGGGGAGGAGCGGGGACCCGGAGCGCTCGGCGTAACAGCTATGCTATTGTGCACCTACCTGATGCATCAGAAGGTGCGAGGCCCTTGCTAAATTCTGTGCACAGACTTTGAGATCTATGCTTTAGACTGTATCTAAACCTGCTCCAACATGGACTGACATTCTGGCCTACTTTCAGCCGATGCGACTTGTCTGTCGCTGAACAGTCGCTTTTTATGTATTCAGCACCTATGTATAATGTTGTAAAAATGCTCTAGAAGCTAAAGTCGCAGAAATGTCACACATATTTGGCCTGCAACTTTCTGTGCGACAAATTCAGACAGGAAAAATCAGTATAAATCCTTAGAAAATTATCCCCCAGTGTCTCCATCTGCTGGCGGTATTGAATAAGCATTGCTGCACTGATGGGGTATGCATTAGACGAAAAAAAAGAAGAAAAAGAAGAATAATACGCCCAGAAAAGAGGCGAAAAGGAGAAAAACGTAAAAAAACGTGAAAAAAAAGTAAGAGGAAGAGAAGGGAAAAAAAGGTGGAAATGGGTTTAAAAGTGATTTCGGCGGAGAAATATATATATATATATATATATATATATATATATATATATATATATATACGCGCACACACACACATATATATAAACGTATTCTCCGTTGAGATATTGCAGCCGCTGCTGTGTCCAGGCCCAGGAGCCTTAGCACTGTGCTGTGATGTCACTCAATACCACTGACATCACTAGGTGTAAACAACATCTCTCCTTTGCTGTGTATGTGACTATGGAGCTGTTTGGTGATGTCGTCTATTATGGCCTTCATAGAAGCAACAGGAGATTGTTGCATCCATCTAGAACCCTCAGAACTACAGTGCTATGATGTCACTCACTTCCACAGGCCTTGCAGAGTGTAAACAACAACAACCCAGCTTTGTTGTGTATGTAACCATAGGGATTTGTGATGTCACCTAGAACCTTCACAGCAGCGACAGCTTTATGAGGAGCATCAGCACTGCTCTGCCTGAGCAGAACCATCACCGCCATAGGTTGTCAAATAACCCGGGTTTAACCCACACAGGTAAGTCCAATGGGGTGCAGGCATGTCCTCTATGCTTACAGCTTCCCGTGGGTGTTGGTTTGATACCGTTTGGGGACAGCCAAGGAGGCATCTGCAGGCAACAAAGGTAGGTGTGTGCTTGTGTGTGTGTTTCCTATGCAGATCCTAAGCCCAGTGTCACATGCAAGTAGGAGGAGTAAGAAGGGTTCCTGGCAAATCCGGGTTATGGATTGCATTTAAAAAGGCCCCGTGGGAGTGCAATGGGCCCCTGTCTTGCTGCTTAGCAATAATGGTATGGGTTTAGGTTCTGCTGTGTGTACTGGTGGTTGACTGCCCCCCAGCCCAGAGTGTGCATGGAAAATTGTCTGGCAGCCTCCCTGACAGCAAGCAGTGATAGTGCCCATGAAGGGGACCTTGTTGGGCCCGCCCCTTTCACGGTTATCGCTTCTCGGCCTTTTGGCTAAGATCAAGTGTAGTATCTGTTCTTATCAGTTTAATATCTGATACGTCCCCTATCTGGGGACCATATATTAAATGGATTTTTGAGAACGGGGGCCGATTTCGAAGCTTGCTTCCGTCGCCCTATGCATTGACCCGATATGGCAGTATCTTCGGGTACAGTGCACCACCCCCTTACAGGGTTAAAAAGAAAGATTCCTACTTTCATTGCTACCTGCTTGCTGGCTAGCCAGCTAGCCAGCCCTGTGGGCCTTGCTGCTGCTGCTGCTGCAGCCAAAAAACAAAAGGTGGTGCTGCTGCTGCTTCTGCTTCTGCTTGTGTCTGGCCGCTGTTGGAGCGTCCAGGCACAGGACTTCTGCTGCTGCTGACTAAATGGCCTCCTTAATTGGATCATTTGAGTAGCCAGCAGCCAGCACACCTGTGCAGGTAGGGCATGACATGATAGGCAGCTGCCTTGATAGCGGGTGGGTGCTGAATGTTCCTAATTGACAAAATAAGATTAATGCTTATGAAGAAATATAAAATCTCATCCCTTCCCCAATATCGCGCCACACCCCTACCCCTTAATTCCCTGGTTGAACTTGATGGACATATGTCTTTTTTCGACCGTACTAACTATGTAAATATGTAACATAACATGGGGGGGTCTCCTGGCTGTTCACACAGGTGTGTCATTGCTGTACATTGACCATGCATTGCTTCTGTGGTATTGCAAAGGCAAAGACAAATGCTTCCAGCCATCCATTGCACTAATGGATTGGTCATCAGCTGGCTGTCTATGTCCCGCATCAATATAGACCAAAGTACAGAGGGTTAGGCTATGCTATTGTGCACCTACCTGATGCATCAGAAGGTGCGAGGCCCTTGCTAAATTCTGTGCACAGACTTTGAGATCTATGCTTTAGACTGTATCTAAACCTGCTCCAACATGGACTGACATTCTGGCCTACTTTCAGCCGATGCGACTTGTCTGTCGCTGAACAGTCGCTTTTTATGTATTCAGCACCTATGTATAATGTTGTAAAAATGCTCTAGAAGCTAAAGTCGCAGAAATGTCACACATATTTGGCCTGCAACTTTCTGTGCGACAAATTCAGACAGGAAAAATCAGTATAAATCCTTAGAAAATTATCCCCCAGTGTCTCCATCTGCTGGCGGTATTGAATAAGCATTGCTGCACTGATGGGGTATGCATTAGACGAAAAAAAAGAAGAAAAAGAAGAATAATACGCCCAGAAAAGAGGCGAAAAGGAGAAAAACGTAAAAAAACGTGAAAAAAAAGTAAGAGGAAGAGAATGGGAAAAAAAGGTGGAAATGGGTTTAAAAGTGATTTCGGCGGAGAAATATATATATATATATATATATATATATATATATATATATATACGCGCACACACACACATATATATAAACGTATTCTCCGTTGAGATATTGCAGCCGCTGCTGTGTCCAGGCCCAGGAGCCTTAGCACTGTGCTGTGATGTCACTCAATACCACTGACATCACTAGGTGTAAACAACATCTCTCCTTTGCTGTGTATGTGACTATGGAGCTGTTTGGTGATGTCGTCTATTATGGCCTTCATAGAAGCAACAGGAGATTGTTGCATCCATCTAGAACCCTCAGAACTACAGTGCTATGATGTCACTCACTTCCACAGGCCTTGCAGAGTGTAAACAACAACAACCCAGCTTTGTTGTGTATGTAACCATAGGGATTTGTGATGTCACCTAGAACCTTCACAGCAGCGACAGCTTTATGAGGAGCATCAGCACTGCTCTGCCTGAGCAGAACCATCACCGCCATAGGTTGTCAAATAACCCGGGTTTAACCCACACAGGTAAGTCCAATGGGGTGCAGGCATGTCCTCTATGCTTACAGCTTCCCGTGGGTGTTGGTTTGATACCGTTTGGGGACAGCCAAGGAGGCATCTGCAGGCAACAAAGGTAGGTGTGTGCTTGTGTGTGTGTTTCCTATGCAGATCCTAAGCCCAGTGTCACATGCAAGTAGGAGGAGTAAGAAGGGTTCCTGGCAAATCCGGGTTATGGATTGCATTTAAAAAGGCCCCGTGGGAGTGCAATGGGCCCCTGTCTTGCTGCTTAGCAATAATGGTATGGGTTTAGGTTCTGCTGTGTGTACTGGTGGTTGACTGCCCCCCAGCCCAGAGTGTGCATGGAAAATTGTCTGGCAGCCTCCCTGACAGCAAGCAGTGATAGTGCCCATGAAGGGGACCTTGTTGGGCCCGCCCCTTTCACGGTTATCGCTTCTCGGCCTTTTGGCTAAGATCAAGTGTAGTATCTGTTCTTATCAGTTTAATATCTGATACGTCCCCTATCTGGGGACCATATATTAAATGGATTTTTGAGAACGGGGGCCGATTTCGAAGCTTGCTTCCGTCGCCCTATGCATTGACCCGATATGGCAGTATCTTCGGGTACAGTGCACCACCCCCTTACAGGGTTAAAAAGAAAGATTCCTACTTTCATTGCTACCTGCTTGCTGGCTAGCCAGCTAGCCAGCCCTGTGGGCCTTGCTGCTGCTGCTGCTGCAGCCAAAAAACAAAAGGTGGTGCTGCTGCTGCTTCTGCTTCTGCTTGTGTCTGGCCGCTGTTGGAGCGTCCAGGCACAGGACTTCTGCTGCTGCTGACTAAATGGCCTCCTTAATTGGATCATTTGAGTAGCCAGCACACCTGTGCAGGTAGGGCATGACATGATAGGCAGCTGCCTTGATAGCGGGTGGGTGCTGAATGTTCCTAATTGACAAAATAAGATTAATGCTTATGAAGAAATATAAAATCTCATCCCTTCCCCAATATCGCGCCACACCCCTACCCCTTAATTCCCTGGTTGAACTTGATGGACATATGTCTTTTTTCGACCGTACTAACTATGTAACTATGTAACATAACATGGGGGGGGGGGGTCTCCTGGCTGTTCACACAGGTGTGTCATTGCTGTACATTGACCATGCATTGCTTCTGTGGTATTGCAAAGGCAAAGACAAATGCTTCCAGCCATCCATTGCACTAATGGATTGGTCATCAGCTGGCTGTCTATGTCCCGCATCAATATAGACCAAAGTACAGAGGGTTAGGCTATGCTATTGTGCACCTACCTGATGCATCAGAAGGTGCGAGGCCCTTGCTAAATTCTGTGCACAGACTTTGAGATCTATGCTTTAGACTGTATCTAAACCTGCTCCAACATGGACTGACATTCTGGCCTACTTTCAGCCGATGCGACTTGTCTGTCGCTGAACAGTCGCTTTTTATGTATTCAGCACCTATGTATAATGTTGTAAAAATGCTCTAGAAGCTAAAGTCGCAGAAATGTCACACATATTTGGCCTGCAACTTTCTGTGCGACAAATTCAGACAGGAAAAATCAGTATAAATCCTTAGAAAATTATCCCCCAGTGTCTCCATCTGCTGGCGGTATTGAATAAGCATTGCTGCACTGATGGGGTATGCATTAGACGAAAAAAAAGAAGAAAAAGAAGAATAATACGCCCAGAAAAGAGGCGAAAAGGAGAAAAACGTAAAAAAACGTGAAAAAAAAGTAAGAGGAAGAGAAGGGAAAAAAAGGTGGAAATGGGTTTAAAAGTGATTTCGGCGGAGAAATATATATATATATATATATATATATATATATATATATATATATACGCGCACACACACACATATATATAAACGTATTCTCCGTTGAGATATTGCAGCCGCTGCTGTGTCCAGGCCCAGGAGCCTTAGCACTGTGCTGTGATGTCACTCAATACCACTGACATCACTAGGTGTAAACAACATCTCTCCTTTGCTGTGTATGTGACTATGGAGCTGTTTGGTGATGTCGTCTATTATGGCCTTCATAGAAGCAACAGGAGATTGTTGCATCCATCTAGAACCCTCAGAACTACAGTGCTATGATGTCACTCACTTCCACAGGCCTTGCAGAGTGTAAACAACAACAACCCAGCTTTGTTGTGTATGTAACCATAGGGATTTGTGATGTCACCTAGAACCTTCACAGCAGCGACAGCTTTATGAGGAGCATCAGCACTGCTCTGCCTGAGCAGAACCATCACCGCCATAGGTTGTCAAATAACCCGGGTTTAACCCACACAGGTAAGTCCAATGGGGTGCAGGCATGTCCTCTATGCTTACAGCTTCCCGTGGGTGTTGGTTTGATACCGTTTGGGGACAGCCAAGGAGGCATCTGCAGGCAACAAAGGTAGGTGTGTGCTTGTGTGTGTGTTTCCTATGCAGATCCTAAGCCCAGTGTCACATGCAAGTAGGAGGAGTAAGAAGGGTTCCTGGCAAATCCGGGTTATGGATTGCATTTAAAAAGGCCCCGTGGGAGTGCAATGGGCCCCTGTCTTGCTGCTTAGCAATAATGGTATGGGTTTAGGTTCTGCTGTGTGTACTGGTGGTTGACTGCCCCCCAGCCCAGAGTGTGCATGGAAAATTGTCTGGCAGCCTCCCTGACAGCAAGCAGTGATAGTGCCCATGAAGGGGACCTTGTTGGGCCCGCCCCTTTCACGGTTATCGCTTCTCGGCCTTTTGGCTAAGATCAAGTGTAGTATCTGCATTTGGTCTGGTCGGAAGGTGTCTGTGGTACCCCGCTTCTCGGCCTTGGGGGATTGTCTCTCCTTACGGAGGGACTTCACCCCCTTGCTGCTATTGGGGAGCGGGCTTAGTCCACAGACAACGGGTTGCGATCCCCCTGTCTCTGGGACCTTGTGTCTCAGAAGGCATTTTCGGTACGTTGAGCGTTACCTGTAGCTTCGGAAGCACCTAGGGTACCCCCGACCTCTGCCTTGGGTAAGGGTTCCGCTTTTATAGCGGGATTCCGAGCCCCTGCTGCTATTGGGGAAGGGGCTTAGTCCCTGGGTGTGGAAGATGCCGTTCTCCTGGGCTTTCCCCTCTGGGGAAATGTCGATGCGAAATACCATCCGCATAGAGGTGTCGGAGAGCCATCGTCAGTTGAAGAACCTCCGCTTCATTGCGGAGGTGATTCTTCTTGACTACTTCCGCCTCAATAGGGAGGACATCCTGTGTCTAAATGACCAGGAAAGCCGTGGCCTGTATACCGTCACCTTCACGGCCACGGCGTGTTGCGATAACATCTATGCAACCTTGTCTGGTGCGGACCAGAGGGACGATCGACTCGACGGTCTTTCGTTCCAGTTCCTCTATGGTGAGGAACATATACCGTTGGTGGTGGCTATGCACAGCCCTCATGTGACCACGGAGGATATAGCCACTTTTCTTCGACGATACTGCGAAGAGGTGCGATTCGCAAACAAAATCTTGAACTCCGTGCGGTTCTGGAACGGCAAGAGGAAGTTCTGGGTCAAGCTCCGTAAGGATCCCGGTGGTATTGGGGGTCTTTGCCATCCGCCCCCAAATTTTGCCATCGGGAGAGTTCGGGGCTTCCTGTTCTATCCTCAAATGCCTATGTATTGCCGAAATTGCTTGAGGTTTGGCCACACCCAGGAGACCTGCGGCGCGGAGCGTGTGATTCGCTGCAATAGGTGTGGCCAAGAAGGTCACATAGCCTCAAGATGTAGCCATACGATAAGGTGCAACCTCTGCGGAGAGGAAAATCACGATTTTAATTCCTGTCCCCATAAAGCAAAAACTACGATGGGTGGGTCAAGGCTGGGCCCACCCAAAGAGGGGACAGGACAAAAGACGTCCTTTTTTAAGATGCCCAAACCCCAGATGGCAGGTACTGATGGGTCCAGGCCCAAGACCTCTGGTGCTCCATCGGGGGGCCCACCGGTGGTAGTGCTAGGGGGAGGCCATGGGGATTCCACGAAGCCCGGGCGGGTGATCGAGTTTACTGCCCGGGAAATTGAAAGACGTCGATCGACTTCCTACCTGGCTCAAGAGCCCGCCAAAACTTCTGAAGGGGGCTCACCTGTGGCGGGTGGCAGCCGACGGGCCTCGGTGGGGGCAGAGGTGGACCCAAAATTGCAGCATAAGCCAGGTACTGGCTTGGCCCAGGGTCGCCCTGCTCCGGACGAAGAGGCCCCGGTGAAAGCCCGCCGGAAGGGGAGCCAGGTGGCCAGGTCTGAGCCCGGTCCTGTTACTCCGCCTATACAGGACAGGGCCAAGAAGACAAGTGGCGCCAAACCAGGGTTTGCTGCCCCGCCAGCAGTGGACCCGGTGGGTAAAACTGGCCATCGTCGATCGATGGGGAAGTTGGAGCAACAGTCCTCAGCAACGCTTGCTGGGGAACAAGCGATGAAAACTTCCCAAGGTAGCGGCAAAGGTTCCGGAAAAGAGGCCTCACAGGCCCCTGTGCAGCAGTTCCAGTCGTCAAAAGATGAAAGAAGACGCAGATCCATCAGCCGGGGGCCAGAGATTACATCGAGTGAGAGCAACACAGAGGATATGGACAGCAGTGTGACATTTAAAAGACAAAGAGAAGAAGAAGAGGAAGACATTCAAAGGAAAGCGGCGTGCCGTAGTTCGGACGAGAGCGAGCTCAGGGTCGGGGCATCATCGATCTCAAGCTCCGACCCTCAGAACATCAAGGAGCTGATGACCCCGCAGGCGGGGGATGACGGTACGCAGCTTATTATTGACTTTGATTCTCCAAGCACGGACTCTCCATAAACTATGCCTATCCCTGTAAAAATTGCCTCACTCAATGTGAGGTCCTTAAAGAGCCCTGATCGCAGGGCTGCTTTATTTTCTTATCTAGAGACATGTGACTTTGACCTTTGCCTGCTACAAGAATGTGGAATCCCTAGTAAAATGGACTATAAAGACTTAAAAGAAGACTGGAAGCTGGGCCCATCCATATGGTCCGGTGCAAATGACTGTCGTTCTGTGGGTGTTGGGCTGCTCTGCCGAGGCCAGTCCTTTTCTATTCATACAGTAACTGAGATTGTGCCTGGCAGAGCTCTTTTAATTCATCTATATTTTAATGGACTTTTAATTCGTGTTTTAAATGTGTATGCCCCTCCTGATAAACAGGAGCGGGCAGAACTATTTGAAATTTTACCACTGTTTTGTGTTGGGTCTTCCCCCCTGCTGGTGGGAGGTGATTTTAACTGCATACGTGATGGGGAACACCGGCAGGGTGGGGATATTAATCGTAAAGACCGCACTTCTTACCTGCTTAAAAATTTTATTGATGATTTTAATTTGAAAGATTGCTGGAAGGATCTCTTGCCGGAGGACCCGGGCGCCACATGGTCCAATGGAAGAGTGAGCTCCAGAATCGATTTTATTTTTTCCTCTAGAGCTTTTAAACCCCTGAAATGCACGCTCGAGCAGAATATCTTCTCTGATCATAAGCTCCTCTTGGTGGGCCTGGAGCTAGAGGGGGAGCAAAAAGCAAAAAGGGGCCTCTGGAGATTAAACACCACACTCCTAGAGGACCCTGAGATAAAAGAGGAGTTTGTGCGGACCTACCAATGCTGGCAATCACAAAGAAAACCCCATGAGCCTATGCTGCACTGGTGGGAGGGCACCAAATCTAAAATCAGATTTTTTTTTATCAAAGCAGGTAAGAAGAAGGCAAAAATGGAAAAACAGTGGTTTTATGTTCTTAACATGCGTTTAAATGTACTTTTTAAATTGAAAGAAGCTGGTATGGATGTAGAAAATGATATTTTAAACCTTAAAACTGAAATAAAACATGCCATAGAAAAGAAAGGGAAACAAATCATTTTTAACTCACATGTGCAGCACCTGGAGGAGGGCGAGAAATGTTCCCGTTTCTTTTTTAAAAAAGTGATGAATAGGAGGGATATCATCCAAAACCTTGAGGGTGAATCCACTCCAAAAGGCATGTTAGATGCAGTTTTTAACTTCTACCAGCTTCTTTTTAATAAGAAAGATCTTAATCCATCCTTTTTAGAACATGTTCTTAATTCCCTTGATTTTAAGCTAGATGTTTTAGACCAGGAGGTTTTATCCCGTGATCTTAACTTAGATGAACTTTTATTTGTTTTTAAAAGTTTTTCTAGTGGGAAGGCCCCTGGGGAAGATGGTTTACCCATCGAATTTTATTTAGCTTTTTGGGATATTTTAAAGGATGATATGGTTTTATTGTATAAAGAAACTTTTATTGTTAATGAACTTCCCCCTTCCTGGAGGAGGGGGATTGTATCATTACTTTTTAAAAAGGGTGAAAAGGATATGCTAAAAAATTGGCGCCCCATCACACTTTTAAATGTCGATTATAAAGTTTTAGCCAAGTTATTAGCTGTCCGTTTTAAACCTTTTATTCATAAATTAATTCACCCAAATCAGGTTTGTGGGGTACCTGGAAGGTCTATAGCTGAATCCCTAAATATTTTAAGAGATGTTTTATGGTATTTTAAGGATAGAAATCAAACTGTAGCAATTTTATCCTTAGACTTTGAAAAAGCCTTTGATAGGGTCTCCCATGAATACCTGTTTTTAGTTCTTAAAAAGATGGCAGTGCCTGAAACGATTTTAAGCCGAATCATGCTTTTATACCGATCCTGTTTTAGTCAAGTCTCTGTTAATGGCTTTTTAACCAGCGGTGTTCCTCTTTTATCAGGTGTCAAACAGGGCTGCCCCCTGTCCCCACTCCTTTTTATTTGCGCAATCGAACCACTGATGGCCCTCCTCAGAAAAGACCGGGTAGTAAGAGGCGTACCGATACCTGGTGGAGGAGGGACCCATCTAAAGGTGTTGGGGTACATGGATGATGTCACCATACTGTGCCCGGACTCTCCATCCATGAGGGGGGCATTGAGGAACACCAGCTATTTCTGCGAGGTCTCTGGTTTTAAGCTAAACACAGATAAATGTGACTGTTTTTATATTGGCTCCTGGGATTCATCCATCACCCCAGGAGTTACAATGCAACAGGATCAAATTAAAGTTTTAGGTATTGTTTTTAACCAGGTCAATGATGGGAGCCCTAACTGGGATTCAGCTATAGCTAAGATGGAGAAGAAGATTTTAATGTGGAATCTTAGAAACCTTACCATGGAGGGGAAGATTTTAATAATAAAGATGGTTTTACTCCCTATTATGCTATACATTGCCATGGTATTTCCTCCATCTATTTTATACATTAAAAAAGTAACTAGAATTGTTTTTACTTTTTTATGGGGTTCAAAAATGGAGAAATTAAAGCGTGATTTTATGTACAAAAGTAAAGATAATGGCGGGAAAGATGTTCCTAACCTTTTTACTTTCTTTTACATAAAGTATTTCTGTTTCTGTTTTAAAATTATTAAATCCGATGGCATTTTTAGCTGCTTTTTAAGGTACGCTGCGGGCATGGTTTTTAAAAGATGGTTGCGCATCCCTCTGAACGCTCCGGTGCTTCTGTGTCCCCCAAAACATTATGTGGTGTTGGAAAAGACAGTCAGGCTCCTAGGTCTCCAAGATTTGGAGTCTGACATACTGGGGGACCAGAGAAAGGTATCAAAGGTCCTCAGGCGGAGTGAGGTTACCCTGGCAGTGTCCAATTTCACACAGGCAAGATCCAAAAAGGTATGGCGGAACGTGTACGGGAAGTTTCTGGCGAATGTACACAGGGATCTTGCCTGGGCAATCGTCCACCAGTGCCTCCCTACTCGTGAGTTCCAGCACAGGCGAGGACTGGTGGCGAGAGCCAAGTGCCCGAGAGATGGCTGCGGAGTGGACGAAACGGTGCTGCACATATTTTGGAACTGCCCTTTTGCACGGGAGCTTTGGAGGAAGGTAGGCCCACTTTTGAAGTGGGCCTGCGGCCTAAAAGATTTTAATCACGAATGTGTCTTTTACGGTCTTTTTAACTGCCCCAATTTTAAACAGCAGATCTGCTGGATGATTATTAATTGTTTTAAAAATGCCATCTGGAAAGTTAGGAACATCTTACTTTTTAAACATGATTTTATTGATGTTAAAAACTGTATAAAGCTGGCCCTGAGTGAGATGTACATCTATTACCTAAGAGACAAGAAACAGTTGGGGGCCAGCGAGGCAGCATCCATGTGGTGTCTGCCTCTATGGAACGAAATAACAATATAATCAGTTTTTATGACATTTGTATAATGTTTTATCCTGCCATTTTTATTTTTTCTCCTTTTATTACTGGTTTTATTATTTGTATTTTAAAACTTTTGTGAACCTTTTATTATTTTGCATTTTAAATTTTGTATGGTTTCTTATTTATTCAATAAAATTTTGTTGAAACCTTATCTGTTCTTATCAGTTTAATATCTGATACGTCCCCTATCTGGGGACCATATATTAAATGGATTTTTGAGAACGGGGGCCGATTTCGAAGCTTGCTTCCGTCGCCCTATGCATTGACCCGATATGGCAGTATCCTCGGGTACAGTGCACCACCCCCTTACAGGGTTAAAAAGAAAGATTCCTACTTTCATTGCTACCTGCTTGCTGGCTAGCCAGCTAGCCAGCCCTGTGGGCCTTGCTGCTGCTGCAGCCAAAAAACAAAAGGTGGTGCTGCTGCTGCTTCTGCTTCTGCTTGTGTCTGGCCGCTGTTGGAGCGTCCAGGCACAGGACTTCTGCTGCTGCTGACTAAATGGCCTCCTTAATTGGATCATTTGAGTAGCCAGCACACCTGTGCAGGTAGGGCATGACATGATAGGCAGCTGCCTTGATAGCGGGTGGGTGCTGAATGTTCCTAATTGACAAAATAAGATTAATGCTTATGAAGAAATATAAAATCTCATCCCTTCCCCAATATCGCGCCACACCCCTACCCCTTAATTCCCTGGTTGAACTTGATGGACATATGTCTTTTTTCGACCGTACTAACTATGTAACTATGTAACATAACATGGGGGGGGGGGGTCTCCTGGCTGTTCACACAGGTGTGTCATTGCTGTACATTGACCATGCATTGCTTCTGTGGTATTGCAAAGGCAAAGACAAATGCTTCCAGCCATCCATTGCACTAATGGATTGGTCATCAGCTGGCTGTCTATGTCCCGCATCAATATAGACCAAAGTACAGAGGGTTAGGCTATGCTATTGTGCACCTACCTGATGCATCAGAAGGTGCGAGGCCCTTGCTAAATTCTGTGCACAGACTTTGAGATCTATGCTTTAGACTGTATCTAAACCTGCTCCAACATGGACTGACATTCTGGCCTACTTTCAGCCGATGCGACTTGTCTGTCGCTGAACAGTCGCTTTTTATGTATTCAGCACCTATGTATAATGTTGTAAAAATGCTCTAGAAGCTAAAGTCGCAGAAATGTCACACATATTTGGCCTGCAACTTTCTGTGCGACAAATTCAGACAGGAAAAATCAGTATAAATCCTTAGAAAATTATCCCCCAGTGTCTCCATCTGCTGGCGGTATTGAATAAGCATTGCTGCACTGATGGGGTATGCATTAGACGAAAAAAAAGAAGAAAAAGAAGAATAATACGCCCAGAAAAGAGGCGAAAAGGAGAAAAACGTAAAAAAACGTGAAAAAAAAGTAAGAGGAAGAGAAGGGAAAAAAAGGTGGAAATGGGTTTAAAAGTGATTTCGGCGGAGAAATATATATATATATATATATATATATATATATATATATATATATACGCGCACACACACACATATATATAAACGTATTCTCCGTTGAGATATTGCAGCCGCTGCTGTGTCCAGGCCCAGGAGCCTTAGCACTGTGCTGTGATGTCACTCAATACCACTGACATCACTAGGTGTAAACAACATCTCTCCTTTGCTGTGTATGTGACTATGGAGCTGTTTGGTGATGTCGTCTATTATGGCCTTCATAGAAGCAACAGGAGATTGTTGCATCCATCTAGAACCCTCAGAACTACAGTGCTATGATGTCACTCACTTCCACAGGCCTTGCAGAGTGTAAACAACAACAACCCAGCTTTGTTGTGTATGTAACCATAGGGATTTGTGATGTCACCTAGAACCTTCACAGCAGCGACAGCTTTATGAGGAGCATCAGCACTGCTCTGCCTGAGCAGAACCATCACCGCCATAGGTTGTCAAATAACCCGGGTTTAACCCACACAGGTAAGTCCAATGGGGTGCAGGCATGGCATGTCCTCTATGCTTACAGCTTCCCGTGGGTGTTGGTTTGATACCGTTTGGGGACAGCCAAGGAGGCATCTGCAGGCAACAAAGGTAGGTGTGTGCTTGTGTGTGTGTTTCCTATGCAGATCCTAAGCCCAGTGTCACATGCAAGTAGGAGGAGTAAGAAGGGTTCCTGGCAAATCCGGGTTATGGGTTGCATTTAAAAAGGCCCCGTGGGAGTGCAATGGGCCCCTGTCTTGCTGCTTAGCAATAATGGTATGGGTTTAGGTTCTGCTGTGTGTACTGGTGGTTGACTGCCCCCCAGCCCAGAGTGTGCATGGAAAATTGTCTGGCAGCCTCCCTGACAGCAAGCAGTGATAGTGCCCATGAAGGGGACCTTGTTGGGCCCGCCCCTTTCACGGATATCGCTTCTCGGCCTTTTGGCTAAGATCAAGTGTAGTATCTGTTCTTATCAGTTTAATATCTGATACGTCCCCTATCTGGGGACCATATATTAAATGGATTTTTGAGAACGGGGGCCGATTTCGAAGCTTGCTTCCGTCGCCCTATGCATTGACCCGATATGGCAGTATCTTCGGGTACAGTGCACCACCCCCTTACAGGGTTAAAAAGAAAGATTCCTACTTTCATTGCTACCTGCTTGCTGGCTAGCCAGCTAGCCAGCCCTGTGGGCCTTGCTGCTGCTGCTGCTGCAGCCAAAAAACAAAAGGTGGTGCTGCTGCTGCTTCTGCTTCTGCTTGTGTCTGGCCGCTGTTGGAGCGTCCAGGCACAGGACTTCTGCTGCTGCTGACTAAATGGCCTCCTTAATTGGATCATTTGAGTAGCCAGCACACCTGTGCAGGTAGGGCATGACATGATAGGCAGCTGCCTTGATAGCGGGTGGGTGCTGAATGTTCCTAATTGACAAAATAAGATTAATGCTTATGAAGAAATATAAAATCTCATCCCTTCCCCAATATCGCGCCACACCCCTACCCCTTAATTCCCTGGTTGAACTTGATGGACATATGTCTTTTTTCGACCGTACTAACTATGTAACTATGTAACATAACATGGGGGGGGGGGGGTCTCCTGGCTGTTCACACAGGTGTGTCATTGCTGTACATTGACCATGCATTGCTTCTGTGGTATTGCAAAGGCAAAGACAAATGCTTCCAGCCATCCATTGCACTAATGGATTGGTCATCAGCTGGCTGTCTATGTCCCGCATCAATATAGACCAAAGTACAGAGGGTTAGGCTATGCTATTGTGCACCTACCTGATGCATCAGAAGGTGCGAGGCCCTTGCTAAATTCTGTGCACAGACTTTGAGATCTATGCTTTAGACTGTATCTAAACCTGCTCCAACATGGACTGACATTCTGGCCTACTTTCAGCCGATGCGACTTGTCTGTCGCTGAACAGTCGCTTTTTATGTATTCAGCACCTATGTATAATGTTGTAAAAATGCTCTAGAAGCTAAAGTCGCAGAAATGTCACACATATTTGGCCTGCAACTTTCTGTGCGACAAATTCAGACAGGAAAAATCAGTATAAATCCTTAGAAAATTATCCCCCAGTGTCTCCATCTGCTGGCGGTATTGAATAAGCATTGCTGCACTGATGGGGTATGCATTAGACGAAAAAAAAGAAGAAAAAGAAGAATAATACGCCCAGAAAAGAGGCGAAAAGGAGAAAAACGTAAAAAAACGTGAAAAAAAAGTAAGAGGAAGAGAAGGGAAAAAAAGGTGGAAATGGGTTTAAAAGTGATTTCGGCGGAGAAATATATATATATATATATATATATATATATATATATATATATATATATACGCGCACACACACACATATATATAAACGTATTCTCCGTTGAGATATTGCAGCCGCTGCTGTGTCCAGGCCCAGGAGCCTTAGCACTGTGCTGTGATGTCACTCAATACCACTGACATCACTAGGTGTAAACAACATCTCTCCTTTGCTGTGTATGTGACTATGGAGCTGTTTGGTGATGTCGTCTATTATGGCCTTCATAGAAGCAACAGGAGATTGTTGCATCCATCTAGAACCCTCAGAACTACAGTGCTATGATGTCACTCACTTCCACAGGCCTTGCAGAGTGTAAACAACAACAACCCAGCTTTGTTGTGTATGTAACCATAGGGATTTGTGATGTCACCTAGAACCTTCACAGCAGCGACAGCTTTATGAGGAGCATCAGCACTGCTCTGCCTGAGCAGAACCATCACCGCCATAGGTTGTCAAATAACCCGGGTTTAACCCACACAGGTAAGTCCAATGGGGTGCAGGCATGTCCTCTATGCTTACAGCTTCCCGTGGGTGTTGGTTTGATACCGTTTGGGGACAGCCAAGGAGGCATCTGCAGGCAACAAAGGTAGGTGTGTGCTTGTGTGTGTGTTTCCTATGCAGATCCTAAGCCCAGTGTCACATGCAAGTAGGAGGAGTAAGAAGGGTTCCTGGCAAATCCGGGTTATGGATTGCATTTAAAAAGGCCCCGTGGGAGTGCAATGGGCCCCTGTCTTGCTGCTTAGCAATAATGGTATGGGTTTAGGTTCTGCTGTGTGTACTGGTGGTTGACTGCCCCCCAGCCCAGAGTGTGCATGGAAAATTGTCTGGCAGCCTCCCTGACAGCAAGCAGTGATAGTGCCCATGAAGGGGACCTTGTTGGGCCCGCCCCTTTCACGGTTATCGCTTCTCGGCCTTTTGGCTAAGATCAAGTGTAGTATCTGTTCTTATCAGTTTAATATCTGATACGTCCCCTATCTGGGGACCATATATTAAATGGATTTTTGAGAACGGGGGCCGATTTCGAAGCTTGCTTCCGTCGCCCTATGCATTGACCCGATATGGCAGTATCTTCGGGTACAGTGCACCACCCCCTTACAGGGTTAAAAAGAAAGATTCCTACTTTCATTGCTACCTGCTTGCTGGCTAGCCAGCTAGCCAGCCCTGTGGGCCTTGCTGCTGCTGCTGCTGCAGCCAAAAAACAAAAGGTGGTGCTGCTGCTGCTTCTGCTTCTGCTTGTGTCTGGCCGCTGTTGGAGCGTCCAGGCACAGGACTTCTGCTGCTGCTGACTAAATGGCCTCCTTAATTGGATCATTTGAGTAGCCAGCACACCTGTGCAGGTAGGGCATGACATGATAGGCAGCTGCCTTGATAGCGGGTGGGTGCTGAATGTTCCTAATTGACAAAATAAGATTAATGCTTATGAAGAAATATAAAATCTCATCCCTTCCCCAATATCGCGCCACACCCCTACCCCTTAATTCCCTGGTTGAACTTGATGGACATATGTCTTTTTTCGACCGTACTAACTATGTAACTATGTAACATAACATGGGGGGGGGGGGGTCTCCTGGCTGTTCACACAGGTGTGTCATTGCTGTACATTGACCATGCATTGCTTCTGTGGTATTGCAAAGGCAAAGACAAATGCTTCCAGCCATCCATTGCACTAATGGATTGGTCATCAGCTGGCTGTCTATGTCCCGCATCAATATAGACCAAAGTACAGAGGGTTAGGCTATGCTATTGTGCACCTACCTGATGCATCAGAAGGTGCGAGGCCCTTGCTAAATTCTGTGCACAGACTTTGAGATCTATGCTTTAGACTGTATCTAAACCTGCTCCAACATGGACTGACATTCTGGCCTACTTTCAGCCGATGCGACTTGTCTGTCGCTGAACAGTCGCTTTTTATGTATTCAGCACCTATGTATAATGTTGTAAAAATGCTCTAGAAGCTAAAGTCGCAGAAATGTCACACATATTTGGCCTGCAACTTTCTGTGCGACAAATTCAGACAGGAAAAATCAGTATAAATCCTTAGAAAATTATCCCCCAGTGTCTCCATCTGCTGGCGGTATTGAATAAGCATTGCTGCACTGATGGGGTATGCATTAGACGAAAAAAAAGAAGAAAAAGAAGAATAATACGCCCAGAAAAGAGGCGAAAAGGAGAAAAACGTAAAAAAACGTGAAAAAAAAGTAAGAGGAAGAGAAGGGAAAAAAAGGTGGAAATGGGTTTAAAAGTGATTTCGGCGGAGAAATATATATATATATATATATATATATACGCGCACACACACACATATATATAAACGTATTCTCCGTTGAGATATTGCAGCCGCTGCTGTGTCCAGGCCCAGGAGCCTTAGCACTGTGCTGTGATGTCACTCAATACCACTGACATCACTAGGTGTAAACAACATCTCTCCTTTGCTGTGTATGTGACTATGGAGCTGTTTGGTGATGTCGTCTATTATGGCCTTCATAGAAGCAACAGGAGATTGTTGCATCCATCTAGAACCCTCAGAACTACAGTGCTATGATGTCACTCACTTCCACAGGCCTTGCAGAGTGTAAACAACAACAACCCAGCTTTGTTGTGTATGTAACCATAGGGATTTGTGATGTCACCTAGAACCTTCACAGCAGCGACAGCTTTATGAGGAGCATCAGCACTGCTCTGCCTGAGCAGAACCATCACCGCCATAGGTTGTCAAATAACCCGGGTTTAACCCACACAGGTAAGTCCAATGGGGTGCAGGCATGTCCTCTATGCTTACAGCTTCCCGTGGGTGTTGGTTTTGATACCGTTTGGGGACAGCCAAGGAGGCATCTGCAGGCAACAAAGGTAGGTGTGTGCTTGTGTGTGTGTTTCCTATGCAGATCCTAAGCCCAGTGTCACATGCAAGTAGGAGGAGTAAGAAGGGTTCCTGGCAAATCCGGGTTATGGATTGCATTTAAAAAGGCCCCGTGGGAGTGCAATGGGCCCCTGTCTTGCTGCTTAGCAATAATGGTATGGGTTTAGGTTCTGCTGTGTGTACTGGTGGTTGACTGCCCCCCAGCCCAGAGTGTGCATGGAAAATTGTCTGGCAGCCTCCCTGACAGCAAGCAGTGATAGTGCCCATGAAGGGGACCTTGTTGGGCCCGCCCCTTTCACGGTTATCACTTCTCGGCCTTTTGGCTAAGATCAAGTGTAGTATCTGTTCTTATCAGTTTAATATCTGATACGTCCCCCTATCTGGGGACCATATATTAAATGGATTTTTGAGAACGGGGGCCGATTTCGAAGCTTGCTTCCGTCGCCCTATGCATTGACCCGATATGGCAGTATCTTCGGGTACAGTGCACCACCCCCTTACAGGGTTAAAAAGAAAGATTCCTACTTTTCATTGCTACCTGCTTGCTGGCTAGCCAAGCTAGCCAGCCCTGTGGGCCTTGCCTGCTGCTGCTGCAGCACCAAAAAACAAAAGGTGGTGCTGCTTGCTGCTTCTGCTTCTGCTTGTGTTCTGGCCGCTGTTGGAGCGTCCAGGCACAGGACTTCTGCTGCTGCTGACTAAATGGCCTCCTTAATTGGATCATTTGAGTAGCCAGCACACCTGTGCAGGTAGGGCATGACATGATAGGCAGCTGCCTTGATAGCGGGTGGGTGCTGAATGTTCCTAATTGACAAAATAAGATTAATGCTTATGAAGAAATATAAAATCTCATCCCTTCCCCAATATCGCGCCACACCCCTACCCCTTAATTCCCTGGTTGAACTTGATGGACATATGTCTTTTTTCGACCGTACTAACTATGTAACTATGTAACATAACATGGGGGGGGGGGGGTCTCCTGGCTGTTCACACAGGTGTGTCATTGCTGTACATTGACCATGCATTGCTTCTGTGGTATTGCAAAGGCAAAGACAAATGCTTCCAGCCATCCATTGCACTAATGGATTGGTCATCAGCTGGCTGTCTATGTCCCGCATCAATATAGACCAAAAGTACAGAGGGTTAGGCTATGCTATTGTGCACCTACCTGATGCATCAGAAGGTGCGAGGCCCTTGCTAAATTCTGTGCACAGACTTTGAGATCTATGCTTTAGACTGTATCTAAACCTGCTCCAACATGGACTGACATTCTGGCCTACTTTCAGCCGATGCGACTTGTCTGTCGCTGAACAGTCGCTTTTTTATGTATTCAGCACCTATGTATAATGTTGTAAAAATGCTCTAGAAGCTAAAGTCGCAGAAATGTCACACATATTTGGCCTGCAACTTTCTGTGCGACAAATTCAGACAGGAAAAATCAGTATAAATCCTTAGAAAATTATCCCCCAGTGTCTCCATCTGCTGGCGGTATTGAATAAGCATTGCTGCACTGATGGGGTATGCATTAGACGAAAAAAAAGAAGAAAAAGAAGAATAATACGCCCAGAAAAGAGGCGAAAAGGAGAAAAACGTAAAAAAACGTGAAAAAAAGTAAGAGGAAGAGAAGGGAAAAAAAAGGTGGAAATGGGTTTAAAAGTGATTTCGGCGGAGAAATATATATATATTTATATATATATATATATATATATATATATACGCGCACACACACACATATATATAAACGTATTCTCCGTTGAGATATTGCAGCCGCTGCTGTGTCCAGGCCCAGGAGCCTTAGCACTGTGCTGTGATGTCACTCAATACCACTGACATCACTAGGTGTAAACAACATCTCTCCTTTGCTGTGTATGTGACTATGGAGCTGTTTGGTGATGTCGTCTATTATGGCCTTCATAGAAGCAACAGGAGATTGTTGCATCCATCTAGAACCCTCAGAACTACAGTGCTATGATGTCACTCACTTCCACAGGCCTTGCAGAGTGTAAACAACAACAACCCAGCTTTGTTGTGTATGTAACCATAGGGATTTGTGATGTCACCTAGAACCTTCACAGCAGCGACAGCTTTATGAGGAGCATCAGCACTGCTCTGCCTGAGCAGAACCATCACCGCCATAGGTTGTCAAATAACCCGGGTTTAACCCACACAGGTAAGTCCAATGGGGTGCAGGCATGTCCTCTATGCTTACAGCTTCCCGTGGGTGTTGGTTTGATACCGTTTGGGGACAGCCAAGGAGGCATCTGCAGGCAACAAAGGTAGGTGTGTGCTTGTGTGTGTGTTTCCTATGCAGATCCTAAGCCCAGTGTCACATGCAAGTAGGAGGAGTAAGAAGGGTTCCTGGCAAATCCGGGTTATGGATTGCATTTAAAAAGGCCCCGTGGGAGTGCAATGGGCCCCTGTCTTGCTGCTTAGCAATAATGGTATGGGTTTAGGTTCTGCTGTGTGTACTGGTGGTTGACTGCCCCCCAGCCCAGAGTGTGCATGGAAAATTGTCTGGCAGCCTCCCTGACAGCAAGCAGTGATAGTGCCCATGAAGGGGACCTTGTTGGGCCCGCCCCTTTCACGGTTATCGCTTCTCGGCCTTTTGGCTAAGATCAAGTGTAGTATCTGTTCTTATCAGTTTAATATCTGATACGTCCCCTATCTGGGGACCATATATTAAATGGATTTTTGAGAACGGGGGCCGATTTCGAAGCTTGCTTCCGTCGCCCTATGCATTGACCCGATATGGCAGTATCTTCGGGTACAGTGCACCACCCCCTTACAGGGTTAAAAAGAAAGATTCCTACTTTCATTGCTACCTGCTTGCTGGCTAGCCAGCTAGCCAGCCCTGTGGGCCTTGCTGCTGCTGCTGCTGCAGCCAAAAAACAAAAGGTGGTGCTGCTGCTGCTTCTGCTTCTGCTTGTGTCTGGCCGCTGTTGGAGCGTCCAGGCACAGGACTTCTGCTGCTGCTGACTAAATGGCCTCCTTAATTGGATCATTTGAGTAGCCAGCACACCTGTGCAGGTAGGGCATGACATGATAGGCAGCTGCCTTGATAGCGGGTGGGTGCTGAATGTTCCTAATTGACAAAATAAGATTAATGCTTATGAAGAAATATAAAATCTCATCCCTTCCCCAATATCGCGCCACACCCCTACCCCTTAATTCCCTGGTTGAACTTGATGGACATATGTCTTTTTTCGACCGTACTAACTATGTAACTATGTAACATAACATGGGGGGGGGGGGGTCTCCTGGCTGTTCACACAGGTGTGTCATTGCTGTACATTGACCATGCATTGCTTCTGTGGTATTGCAAAGGCAAAGACAAATGCTTCCAGCCATCCATTGCACTAATGGATTGGTCATCAGCTGGCTGTCTATGTCCCGCATCAATATAGACCAAAGTACAGAGGGTTAGGCTATGCTATTGTGCACCTACCTGATGCATCAGAAGGTGCGAGGCCCTTGCTAAATTCTGTGCACAGACTTTGAGATCTATGCTTTAGACTGTATCTAAACCTGCTCCAACATGGACTGACATTCTGGCCTACTTTCAGCCGATGCGACTTGTCTGTCGCTGAACAGTCGCTTTTTATGTATTCAGCACCTATGTATAATGTTGTAAAAATGCTCTAGAAGCTAAAGTCGCAGAAATGTCACACATATTTGGCCTGCAACTTTCTGTGCGACAAATTCAGACAGGAAAAATCAGTATAAATCCTTAGAAAATTATCCCCCAGTGTCTCCATCTGCTGGCGGTATTGAATAAGCATTGCTGCACTGATGGGGTATGCATTAGACGAAAAAAAAGAAGAAAAAGAAGAATAATACGCCCAGAAAAGAGGCGAAAAGGAGAAAAACGTAAAAAAACGTGAAAAAAAAGTAAGAGGAAGAGAAGGGAAAAAAAGGTGGAAATGGGTTTAAAAGTGATTTCGGCGGAGAAATATATATATATATATATATATACGCGCACACACACACATATATATAAACGTATTGAGATATTGCAGCCGCTGCTGTGTCCAGGCCCAGGAGCCTTAGCACTGTGCTGTGATGTCACTCAATACCACTGACATCACTAGGTGTAAACAACATCTCTCCTTTGCTGTGTATGTGACTATGGAGCTGTTTGGTGATGTCGTCTATTATGGCCTTCATAGAAGCAACAGGAGATTGTTGCATCCATCTAGAACCCTAACTACAGTGCTATGATGTCACTCACTTCCACAGGCCTTGCAGAGTGTAAACAACAACAACCCAGCTTTGTTGTGTATGTAACCATAGGGATTTGTGATGTCACCTAGAACCTTCACAGCAGCGACAGCTTTATGAGGAGCATCAGCACTGCTCTGCCTGAGCAGAACCATCACCGCCATAGGTTGTCAAATAACCCGGGTTTAACCCACACAGGTAAGTCCAATGGGGTGCAGGCATGTCCTCTATGCTTACAGCTTCCCGTGGGTGTTGGTTTGATACCGTTTGGGGACAGCCAAGGAGGCATCTGCAGGCAACAAAGGTAGGTGTGTGCTTGTGTGTGTGTTTCCTATGCAGATCCTAAGCCCAGTGTCACATGCAAGTAGGAGGAGTAAGAAGGGTTCCTGGCAAATCCGGGTTATGGATTGCATTTAAAAAGGCCCCGTGGGAGTGCAATGGGCCCCTGTCTTGCTGCTTAGCAATAATGGTATGGGTTTAGGTTCTGCTGTGTGTACTGGTGGTTGACTGCCCCCCAGCCCAGAGTGTGCATGGAAAATTGTCTGGCAGCCTCCCTGACAGCAAGCAGTGATAGTGCCCATGAAGGGGACCTTGTTGGGCCCGCCCCTTTCACGGTTATCGCTTCTCGGCCTTTTGGCTAAGATCAAGTGTAGTATCTGTTCTTATCAGTTTAATATCTGATACGTCCCCTATCTGGGGACCATATATTAAATGGATTTTTGAGAACGGGGGCCGATTTCGAAGCTTGCTTCCGTCGCCCTATGCATTGACCCGATATGGCAGTATCTTCGGGTACAGTGCACCACCCCCTTACAGGGTTAAAAAGAAAGATTCCTACTTTCATTGCTACCTGCTTGCTGGCTAGCCAGCTAGCCAGCCCTGTGGGCCTTGCTGCTGCTGCTGCTGCAGCCAAAAAACAAAAGGTGGTGCTGCTGCTGCTTCTGCTTCTGCTTGTGTCTGGCCGCTGTTGGAGCGTCCAGGCACAGGACTTCTGCTGCTGCTGACTAAATGGCCTCCTTAATTGGATCATTTGAGTAGCCAGCACACCTGTGCAGGTAGGGCATGACATGATAGGCAGCTGCCTTGATAGCGGGTGGGTGCTGAATGTTCCTAATTGACAAAATAAGATTAATGCTTATGAAGAAATATAAAATCTCATCCCTTCCCCAATATCGCGCCACACCCCTACCCCTTAATTCCCTGGTTGAACTTGATGGACATATGTCTTTTTTCGACCGTACTAACTATGTAACTATGTAACATAACATGGGGGGGGGGGTCTCCTGGCTGTTCACACAGGTGTGTCATTGCTGTACATTGACCATGCATTGCTTCTGTGGTATTGCAAAGGCAAAGACAAATGCTTCCAGCCATCCATTGCACTAATGGATTGGTCATCAGCTGGCTGTCTATGTCCCGCATCAATATAGACCAAAGTACAGAGGGTTAGGCTATGCTATTGTGCACCTACCTGATGCATCAGAAGGTGCGAGGCCCTTGCTAAATTCTGTGCACAGACTTTGAGATCTATGCTTTAGACTGTATCTAAACCTGCTCCAACATGGACTGACATTCTGGCCTACTTTCAGCCGATGCGACTTGTCTGTCGCTGAACAGTCGCTTTTTATGTATTCAGCACCTATGTATAATGTTGTAAAAATGCTCTAGAAGCTAAAGTCGCAGAAATGTCACACATATTTGGCCTGCAACTTTCTGTGCGACAAATTCAGACAGGAAAAATCAGTATAAATCCTTAGAAAATTATCCCCCAGTGTCTCCATCTGCTGGCGGTATTGAATAAGCATTGCTGCACTGATGGGGTATGCATTAGACGAAAAAAAAGAAGAAAAAGAAGAATAATACGCCCAGAAAAGAGGCGAAAAGGAGAAAAACGTAAAAAAACGTGAAAAAAAAGTAAGAGGAAGAGAAGGGAAAAAAAGGTGGAAATGGGTTTAAAAGTGATTTCGGCGGAGAAATATATATATATATATATATATATATATATATATATATATATATATACGCGCACACACACACATATATATAAACGTATTCTCCGTTGAGATATTGCAGCCGCTGCTGTGTCCAGGCCCAGGAGCCTTAGCACTGTGCTGTGATGTCACTCAATACCACTGACATCACTAGGTGTAAACAACATCTCTCCTTTGCTGTGTATGTGACTATGGAGCTGTTTGGTGATGTCGTCTATTATGGCCTTCATAGAAGCAACAGGAGATTGTTGCATCCATCTAGAACCCTCAGAACTACAGTGCTATGATGTCACTCACTTCCACAGGCCTTGCAGAGTGTAAACAACAACAACCCAGCTTTGTTGTGTATGTAACCATAGGGATTTGTGATGTCACCTAGAACCTTCACAGCAGCGACAGCTTTATGAGGAGCATCAGCACTGCTCTGCCTGAGCAGAACCATCACCGCCATAGGTTGTCAAATAACCCGGGTTTAACCCACACAGATAAGTCCAATGGGGTGCAGGCATGTCCTCTATGCTTACAGCTTCCCGTGGGTGTTGGTTTGATACCGTTTGGGGACAGCCAAGGAGGCATCTGCAGGCAACAAAGGTAGGTGTGTGCTTGTGTGTGTGTTTCCTATGCAGATCCTAAGCCCAGTGTCACATGCAAGTAGGAGGAGTAAGAAGGGTTCCTGGCAAATCCGGGTTATGGATTGCATTTAAAAAGGCCCCGTGGGAGTGCAATGGGCCCCTGTCTTGCTGCTTAGCAATAATGGTATGGGTTTAGGTTCTGCTGTGTGTACTGGTGGTTGACTGCCCCCCAGCCCAGAGTGCGCATGGAAAATTGTCTGGCAGCCTCCCTGACAGCAAGCAGTGATAGTGCCCATGAAGGGGACCTTGTTGGGCCCGCCCCTTTCACGGTTATCGCTTCTCGGCCTTTTGGCTAAGATCAAGTGTAGTATCTGTTCTTATCAGTTTAATATCTGATACGTCCCCTATCTGGGGACCATATATTAAATGGATTTTTGAGAACGGGGGCCGATTTCGAAGCTTGCTTCCGTCGCCCTATGCATTGACCCGATATGGCAGTATCTTCGGGTACAGTGCACCACCCCCTTACAGGGTTAAAAAGAAAGATTCCTACTTTCATTGCTACCTGCTTGCTGGCTAGCCAGCTAGCCAGCCCTGTGGGCCTTGCTGCTGCTGCTGCTGCAGCCAAAAAACAAAAGGTGGTGCTGCTTCTGCTTCTGCTTGTGTCTGGCCGCTGTTGGAGCGTCCAGGCACAGGACTTCTGCTGCTGCTGACTAAATGGCCTCCTTAATTGGATCATTTGAGTAGCCAGCACACCTGTGCAGGTAGGGCATGACATGATAGGCAGCTGCCTTGATAGCGGGTGGGTGCTGAATGTTCCTAATTGACAAAATAAGATTAATGCTTATGAAGAAATATAAAATCTCATCCCTTCCCCAATATCGCGCCACACCCCTACCCCTTAATTCCCTGGTTGAACTTGATGGACATATGTCTTTTTTCGACCGTACTAACTATGTAACTATGTAACATAACATGGGGGGGGGGGGGGGGGGGGGGTCTCCTGGCTGTTCACACAGGTGTGTCATTGCTGTACATTGACCATGCATTGCTTCTGTGGTATTGCAAAGGCAAAGACAAATGCTTCCAGCCATCCATTGCACTAATGGATTGGTCATCAGCTGGCTGTCTATGTCCCGCATCAATATAGACCAAAGTACAGAGGGTTAGGCTATGCTATTGTGCACCTACCTGATGCATCAGAAGGTGCGAGGCCCTTGCTAAATTCTGTGCACAGACTTTGAGATCTATGCTTTAGACTGTATCTAAACCTGCTCCAACATGGACTGACATTCTGGCCTACTTTCAGCCGATGCGACTTGTCTGTCGCTGAACAGTCGCTTTTTATGTATTCAGCACCTATGTATAATGTTGTAAAAATGCTCTAGAAGCTAAAGTCGCAGAAATGTCACACATATTTGGCCTGCAACTTTCTGTGCGACAAATTCAGACAGGAAAAATCAGTATAAATCCTTAGAAAATTATCCCCCAGTGTCTCCATCTGCTGGCGGTATTGAATAAGCATTGCTGCACTGATGGGGTATGCATTAGACGAAAAAAAAGAAGAAAAAGAAGAATAATACGCCCAGAAAAGAGGCGAAAAGGAGAAAAACGTAAAAAAACGTGAAAAAAAAGTAAGAGGAAGAGAAGGGAAAAAAAGGTGGAAATGGGTTTAAAAGTGATTTCGGCGGAGAAATATATATATATATATATATATATATATATATATATATATATACGCGCACACACACACATATATATAAACGTATTCTCCGTTGAGATATTGCAGCCGCTGCTGTGTCCAGGCCCAGGAGCCTTAGCACTGTGCTGTGATGTCACTCAATACCACTGACATCACTAGGTGTAAACAACATCTCTCCTTTGCTGTGTATGTGACTATGGAGCTGTTTGGTGATGTCGTCTATTATGGCCTTCATAGAAGCAACAGGAGATTGTTGCATCCATCTAGAACCCTCAGAACTACAGTGCTATGATGTCACTCACTTCCACAGGCCTTGCAGAGTGTAAACAACAACAACCCAGCTTTGTTGTGTATGTAACCATAGGGATTTGTGATGTCACCTAGAACCTTCACAGCAGCGACAGCTTTATGAGGAGCATCAGCACTGCTCTGCCTGAGCAGAACCATCACCGCCATAGGTTGTCAAATAACCCGGGTTTAACCCACACAGGTAAGTCCAATGGGGTGCAGGCATGTCCTCTATGCTTACAGCTTCCCGTGGGTGTTGGTTTGATACCGTTTGGGGACAGCCAAGGAGGCATCTGCAGGCAACAAAGGTAGGTGTGTGCTTGTGTGTGTGTTTCCTATGCAGATCCTAAGCCCAGTGTCACATGCAAGTAGGAGGAGTAAGAAGGGTTCCTGGCAAATCCGGGTTATGGATTGCATTTAAAAAGGCCCCGTGGGAGTGCAATGGGCCCCTGTCTTGCTGCTTAGCAATAATGGTATGGGTTTAGGTTCTGCTGTGTGTACTGGTGGTTGACTGCCCCCCAGCCCAGAGTGTGCATGGAAAATTGTCTGGCAGCCTCCCTGACAGCAAGCAGTGATAGTGCCCATGAAGGGGACCTTGTTGGGCCCGCCCCTTTCACGGTTATCGCTTCTCGGCCTTTTGGCTAAGATCAAGTGTAGTATCTGTTCTTATCAGTTTAATATCTGATACGTCCCCTATCTGGGGACCATATATTAAATGGATTTTTGAGAACGGGGGCCGATTTCGAAGCTTGCTTCCGTCGCCCTATGCATTGACCCGATATGGCAGTATCTTCGGGTACAGTGCACCACCCCCTTACAGGGTTAAAAAGAAAGATTCCTACTTTCATTGCTACCTGCTTGCTGGCTAGCCAGCTAGCCAGCCCTGTGGGCCTTGCTGCTGCTGCTGCTGCAGCCAAAAAACAAAAGGTGGTGCTGCTGCTGCTTCTGCTTCTGCTTGTGTCTGGCCGCTGTTGGAGCGTCCAGGCACAGGACTTCTGCTGCTGCTGACTAAATGGCCTCCTTAATTGGATCATTTGAGTAGCCAGCACACCTGTGCAGGTAGGGCATGACATGATAGGCAGCTGCCTTGATAGCGGGTGGGTGCTGAATGTTCCTAATTGACAAAATAAGATTAATGCTTATGAAGAAATATAAAATCTCATCCCTTCCCCAATATCGCGCCACACCCCTACCCCTTAATTCCCTGGTTGAACTTGATGGACATATGTCTTTTTTCGACCGTACTAACTATGTAACTATGTAACATAACATGGGGGGGGGGGGTCTCCTGGCTGTTCACACAGGTGTGTCATTGCTGTACATTGACCATGCATTGCTTCTGTGGTATTGCAAAGGCAAAGACAAATGCTTCCAGCCATCCATTGCACTAATGGATTGGTCATCAGCTGGCTGTCTATGTCCCGCATCAATATAGACCAAAGTACAGAGGGTTAGGCTATGCTATTGTGCACCTACCTGATGCATCAGAAGGTGCGAGGCCCTTGCTAAATTCTGTGCACAGACTTTGAGATCTATGCTTTAGACTGTATCTAAACCTGCTCCAACATGGACTGACATTCTGGCCTACTTTCAGCCGATGCGACTTGTCTGTCGCTGAACAGTCGCTTTTTATGTATTCAGCACCTATGTATAATGTTGTAAAAATGCTCTAGAAGCTAAAGTCGCAGAAATGTCACACATATTTGGCCTGCAACTTTCTGTGCGACAAATTCAGACAGGAAAAATCAGTATAAATCCTTAGAAAATTATCCCCCAGTGTCTCCATCTGCTGGCGGTATTGAATAAGCATTGCTGCACTGATGGGGTATGCATTAGACGAAAAAAAAGAAGAAAAAGAAGAATAATACGCCCAGAAAAGAGGCGAAAAGGAGAAAAACGTAAAAAAACGTGAAAAAAAAGTAAGAGGAAGAGAAGGGAAAAAAAGGTGGAAATGGGTTTAAAAGTGATTTCGGCGGAGAAATATATATATATATATATATATATATATATATATATATATATATACGCGCACACACACACATATATATAAACGTATTCTCCGTTGAGATATTGCAGCCGCTGCTGTGTCCAGGCCCAGGAGCCTTAGCACTGTGCTGTGATGTCACTCAATACCACTGACATCACTAGGTGTAAACAACATCTCTCCTTTGCTGTGTATGTGACTATGGAGCTGTTTGGTGATGTCGTCTATTATGGCCTTCATAGAAGCAACAGGAGATTGTTGCATCCATCTAGAACCCTCAGAACTACAGTGCTATGATGTCACTCACTTCCACAGGCCTTGCAGAGTGTAAACAACAACAACCCAGCTTTGTTGTGTATGTAACCATAGGGATTTGTGATGTCACCTAGAACCTTCACAGCAGCGACAGCTTTATGAGGAGCATCAGCACTGCTCTGCCTGAGCAGAACCATCACCGCCATAGGTTGTCAAATAACCCGGGTTTAACCCACACAGGTAAGTCCAATGGGGTGCAGGCATGTCCTCTATGCTTACAGCTTCCCGTGGGTGTTGGTTTGATACCGTTTGGGGACAGCCAAGGAGGCATCTGCAGGCAACAAAGGTAGGTGTGTGCTTGTGTGTGTGTTTCCTATGCAGATCCTAAGCCCAGTGTCACATGCAAGTAGGAGGAGTAAGAAGGGTTCCTGGCAAATCCGGGTTATGGATTGCATTTAAAAAGGCCCCGTGGGAGTGCAATGGGCCCCTGTCTTGCTGCTTAGCAATAATGGTATGGGTTTAGGTTCTGCTGTGTGTACTGGTGGTTGACTGCCCCCCAGCCCAGAGTGTGCATGGAAAATTGTCTGGCAGCCTCCCTGACAGCAAGCAGTGATAGTGCCCATGAAGGGGACCTTGTTGGGCCCGCCCCTTTCACGGTTATCGCTTCTCGGCCTTTTGGCTAAGATCAAGTGTAGTATCTGTTCTTATCAGTTTAATATCTGATACGTCCCCTATCTGGGGACCATATATTAAATGGATTTTTGAGAACGGGGGCCGATTTCGAAGCTTGCTTCCGTCGCCCTATGCATTGACCCGATATGGCAGTATCTTCGGGTACAGTGCACCACCCCCTTACAGGGTTAAAAAGAAAGATTCCTACTTTCATTGCTACCTGCTTGCTGGCTAGCCAGCTAGCCAGCCCTGTGGGCCTTGCTGCTGCTGCTGCTGCAGCCAAAAAACAAAAGGTGGTGCTGCTGCTGCTTCTGCTTCTGCTTGTGTCTGGCCGCTGTTGGAGCGTCCAGGCACAGGACTTCTGCTGCTGCTGACTAAATGGCCTCCTTAATTGGATCATTTGAGTAGCCAGCACACCTGTGCAGGTAGGGCATGACATGATAGGCAGCTGCCTTGATAGCGGGTGGGTGCTGAATGTTCCTAATTGACAAAATAAGATTAATGCTTATGAAGAAATATAAAATCTCATCCCTTCCCCAATATCGCGCCACACCCCTACCCCTTAATTCCCTGGTTGAACTTGATGGACATATGTCTTTTTTCGACCGTACTAACTATGTAACTATGTAACATAACATGGGGGGGGGGGGGGTCTCCTGGCTGTTCACACAGGTGTGTCATTGCTGTACATTGACCATGCATTGCTTCTGTGGTATTGCAAAGGCAAAGACAAATGCTTCCAGCCATCCATTGCACTAATGGATTGGTCATCAGCTGGCTGTCTATGTCCCGCATCAATATAGACCAAAGTACAGAGGGTTAGGCTATGCTATTGTGCACCTACCTGATGCATCAGAAGGTGCGAGGCCCTTGCTAAATTCTGTGCACAGACTTTGAGATCTATGCTTTAGACTGTATCTAAACCTGCTCCAACATGGACTGACATTCTGGCCTACTTTCAGCCGATGCGACTTGTCTGTCGCTGAACAGTCGCTTTTTATGTATTCAGCACCTATGTATAATGTTGTAAAAATGCTCTAGAAGCTAAAGTCGCAGAAATGTCACACATATTTGGCCTGCAACTTTCTGTGCGACAAATTCAGACAGGAAAAATCAGTATAAATCCTTAGAAAATTATCCCCCAGTGTCTCCATCTGCTGGCGGTATTGAATAAGCATTGCTGCACTGATGGGGTATGCATTAGACGAAAAAAAAGAAGAAAAAGAAGAATAATACGCCCAGAAAAGAGGCGAAAAGGAGAAAAACGTAAAAAAACGTGAAAAAAAAGTAAGAGGAAGAGAAGGGAAAAAAAGGTGGAAATGGGTTTAAAAGTGATTTCGGCGGAGAATATATATATATATATATATATATATATATATATATATATATATATATATATATACGCGCACACACACACATATATATAAACGTATTCTCCGTTGAGATATTGCAGCCGCTGCTGTGTCCAGGCCCAGGAGCCTTAGCACTGTGCTGTGATGTCACTCAATACCACTGACATCACTAGGTGTAAACAACATCTCTCCTTTGCTGTGTATGTGACTATGGAGCTGTTTGGTGATGTCGTATTTTATGGCCTTCATAGAAGCAACAGGAGATTGTTGCATCCATCTAGAACCCTCAGAACTACAGTGCTATGATGTCACTCACTTCCACAGGCCTTGCAGAGTGTAAACAACAACAACCCAGCTTTGTTGTGTATGTAACCATAGGGATTTGTGATGTCACCTAGAACCTTCACAGCAGCGACAGCTTTATGAGGAGCATCAGCACTGCTCTGCCTGAGCAGAACCATCACCGCCATAGGTTGTCAAATAACCCGGGTTTAACCCACACAGGTAAGTCCAATGGGGTGCAGGCATGTCCTCTATGCTTACAGCTTCCCGTGGGTGTTGGTTTGATACCGTTTGGGGACAGCCAAGGAGGCATCTGCAGGCAACAAAGGTAGGTGTGTGCTTGTGTGTGTGTTTCCTATGCAGATCCTAAGCCCAGTGTCACATGCAAGTAGGAGGAGTAAGAAGGGTTCCTGGCAAATCCGGGTTATGGATTGCATTTAAAAAGGCCCCGTGGGAGTGCAATGGGCCCCTGTCTTGCTGCTTAGCAATAATGGTATGGGTTTAGGTTCTGCTGTGTGTACTGGTGGTTGACTGCCCCCCAGCCCAGAGTGTGCATGGAAAATTGTCTGGCAGCCTCCCTGACAGCAAGCAGTGATAGTGCCCATGAAGGGGACCTTGTTGGGCCCGCCCCTTTCACGGTTATCGCTTCTCGGCCTTTTGGCTAAGATCAAGTGTAGTATCTGTTCTTATCAGTTTAATATCTGATACGTCCCCTATCTGGGGACCATATATTAAATGGATTTTTGAGAACGGGGGCCGATTTCGAAGCTTGCTTCCGTCGCCCTATGCATTGACCCGATATGGCAGTATCTTCGGGTACAGTGCACCACCCCCTTACAGGGTTAAAAAGAAAGATTCCTACTTTCATTGCTACCTGCTTGCTGGCTAGCCAGCTAGCCAGCCCTGTGGGCCTTGCTGCTGCTGCTGCTGCAGCCAAAAAACAAAAGGTGGTGCTGCTGCTGCTTCTGCTTCTGCTTGTGTCTGGCCGCTGTTGGAGCGTCCAGGCACAGGACTTCTGCTGCTGCTGACTAAATGGCCTCCTTAATTGGATCATTTGAGTAGCCAGCACACCTGTGCAGGTAGGGCATGACATGATAGGCAGCTGCCTTGATAGCGGGTGGGTGCTGAATGTTCCTAATTGACAAAATAAGATTAATGCTTATGAAGAAATATAAAATCTCATCCCTTCCCCAATATCGCGCCACACCCCTACCCCTTAATTCCCTGGTTGAACTTGATGGACATATGTCTTTTTTCGACCGTACTAACTATGTAACTATGTAACATAACATGGGGGGGGGGGGGTCTCCTGGCTGTTCACACAGGTGTGTCATTGCTGTACATTGACCATGCATTGCTTCTGTGGTATTGCAAAGGCAAAGACAAATGCTTCCAGCCATCCATTGCACTAATGGATTGGTCATCAGCTGGCTGTCTATGTCCCGCATCAATATAGACCAAAGTACAGAGGGTTAGGCTATGCTATTGTGCACCTACCTGATGCATCAGAAGGTGCGAGGCCCTTGCTAAATTCTGTGCACAGACTTTGAGATCTATGCTTTAGACTGTATCTAAACCTGCTCCAACATGGACTGACATTCTGGCCTACTTTCAGCCGATGCGACTTGTCTGTCGCTGAACAGTCGCTTTTTATGTATTCAGCACCTATGTATAATGTTGTAAAAATGCTCTAGAAGCTAAAGTCGCAGAAATGTCACACATATTTGGCCTGCAACTTTCTGTGCGACAAATTCAGACAGGAAAAATCAGTATAAATCCTTAGAAAATTATCCCCCAGTGTCTCCATCTGCTGGCGGTATTGAATAAGCATTGCTGCACTGATGGGGTATGCATTAGACGAAAAAAAAGAAGAAAAAGAAGAATAATACGCCCAGAAAAGAGGCGAAAAGGAGAAAAACGTAAAAAAACGTGAAAAAAAAGTAAGAGGAAGAGAAGGGAAAAAAAGGTGGAAATGGGTTTAAAAGTGATTTCGGCGGAGAAATATATATATATATATATATATATATATATATATATATATATATACGCGCACACACACACATATATATAAACGTATTCTCCGTTGAGATATTGCAGCCGCTGCTGTGTCCAGGCCCAGGAGCCTTAGCACTGTGCTGTGATGTCACTCAATACCACTGACATCACTAGGTGTAAACAACATCTCTCCTTTGCTGTGTATGTGACTATGGAGCTGTTTGGTGATGTCGTCTATTATGGCCTTCATAGAAGCAACAGGAGATTGTTGCATCCATCTAGAACCCTCAGAACTACAGTGCTATGATGTCACTCACTTCCACAGGCCTTGCAGAGTGTAAACAACAACAACCCAGCTTTGTTGTGTATGTAACCATAGGGATTTGTGATGTCACCTAGAACCTTCACAGCAGCGACAGCTTTATGAGGAGCATCAGCACTGCTCTGCCTGAGCAGAACCATCACCGCCATAGGTTGTCAAATAACCCGGGTTTAACCCACACAGGTAAGTCCAATGGGGTGCAGGCATGTCCTCTATGCTTACAGCTTCCCGTGGGTGTTGGTTTGATACCGTTTGGGGACAGCCAAGGAGGCATCTGCAGGCAACAAAGGTAGGCGTGTGCTTGTGTGTGTGTTTCCTATGCAGATCCTAAGCCCAGTGTCACATGCAAGTAGGAGGAGTAAGAAGGGTTCCTGGCAAATCCGGGTTATGGATTGCATTTAAAAAGGCCCCGTGGGAGTGCAATGGGCCCCTGTCTTGCTGCTTAGCAATAATGGTATGGGTTTAGGTTCTGCTGTGTGTACTGGTGGTTGACTGCCCCCCAGCCCAGAGTGTGCATGGAAAATTGTCTGGCAGCCTCCCTGACAGCAAGCAGTGATAGTGCCCATGAAGGGGACCTTGTTGGGCCCGCCCCTTTCACGGTTATCGCTTCTCGGCCTTTTGGCTAAGATCAAGTGTAGTATCTGTTCTTATCAGTTTAATATCTGATACGTCCCCTATCTGGGGACCATATATTAAATGGATTTTTGAGAACGGGGGCCGATTTCGAAGCTTGCTTCCGTCGCCCTATGCATTGACCCGATATGGCAGTATCTTCGGGTACAGTGCACCACCCCCTTACAGGGTTAAAAAGAAAGATTCCTACTTTCATTGCTACCTGCTTGCTGGCTAGCCAGCTAGCCAGCCCTGTGGGCCTTGCTGCTGCTGCTGCTGCAGCCAAAAAACAAAAGGTGGTGCTGCTGCTGCTTCTGCTTCTGCTTGTGTCTGGCCGCTGTTGGAGCGTCCAGGCACAGGACTTCTGCTGCTGCTGACTAAATGGCCTCCTTAATTGGATCATTTGAGTAGCCAGCACACCTGTGCAGGTAGGGCATGACATGATAGGCAGCTGCCTTGATAGCGGGTGGGTGCTGAATGTTCCTAATTGACAAAATAAGATTAATGCTTATGAAGAAATATAAAATCTCATCCCTTCCCCAATATCGCGCCACACCCCTACCCCTTAATTCCCTGGTTGAACTTGATGGACATATGTCTTTTTTCGACCGTACTAACTATGTAACTATGTAACATAACATGGGGGGGGGGGGTCTCCTGGCTGTTCACACAGGTGTGTCATTGCTGTACATTGACCATGCATTGCTTCTGTGGTATTGCAAAGGCAAAGACAAATGCTTCCAGCCATCCATTGCACTAATGGATTGGTCATCAGCTGGCTGTCTATGTCCCGCATCAATATAGACCAAAGTACAGAGGGTTAGGCTATGCTATTGTGCACCTACCTGATGCATCAGAAGGTGCGAGGCCCTTGCTAAATTCTGTGCACAGACTTTGAGATCTATGCTTTAGACTGTATCTAAACCTGCTCCAACATGGACTGACATTCTGGCCTACTTTCAGCCGATGCGACTTGTCTGTCGCTGAACAGTCGCTTTTTATGTATTCAGCACCTATGTATAATGTTGTAAAAATGCTCTAGAAGCTAAAGTCGCAGAAATGTCACACATATTTGGCCTGCAACTTTCTGTGCGACAAATTCAGACAGGAAAAATCAGTATAAATCCTTAGAAAATTATCCCCCAGTGTCTCCATCTGCTGGCGGTATTGAATAAGCATTGCTGCACTGATGGGGTATGCATTAGACGAAAAAAAAGAAGAAAAAGAAGAATAATACGCCCAGAAAAGAGGCGAAAAGGAGAAAAACGTAAAAAAACGTGAAAAAAAAGTAAGAGGAAGAGAAGGGAAAAAAAGGTGGAAATGGGTTTAAAAGTGATTTCGGCGGAGAAATATATATATATATATATATATATATATATATATATATATATATATATACGCGCACACACACACATATATATAAACGTATTCTCCGTTGAGATATTGCAGCCGCTGCTGTGTCCAGGCCCAGGAGCCTTAGCACTGTGCTGTGATGTCACTCAATACCACTGACATCACTAGGTGTAAACAACATCTCTCCTTTGCTGTGTATGTGACTATGGAGCTGTTTGGTGATGTCGTCTATTATGGCCTTCATAGAAGCAACAGGAGATTGTTGCATCCATCTAGAACCCTCAGAACTACAGTGCTATGATGTCACTCACTTCCACAGGCCTTGCAGAGTGTAAACAACAACAACCCAGCTTTGTTGTGTATGTAACCATAGGGATTTGTGATGTCACCTAGAACCTTCACAGCAGCGACAGCTTTATGAGGAGCATCAGCACTGCTCTGCCTGAGCAGAACCATCACCGCCATAGGTTGTCAAATAACCCGGGTTTAACCCACACAGGTAAGTCCAATGGGGTGCAGGCATGTCCTCTATGCTTACAGCTTCCCGTGGGTGTTGGTTTGATACCGTTTGGGGACAGCCAAGGAGGCATCTGCAGGCAACAAAGGTAGGTGTGTGCTTGTGTGTGTGTTTCCTATGCAGATCCTAAGCCCAGTGTCACATGCAAGTAGGAGGAGTAAGAAGGGTTCCTGGCAAATCCGGGTTATGGATTGCATTTAAAAAGGCCCCGTGGGAGTGCAATGGGCCCCTGTCTTGCTGCTTAGCAATAATGGTATGGGTTTAGGTTCTGCTGTGTGTACTGGTGGTTGACTGCCCCCCAGCCCAGAGTGTGCATGGAAAATTGTCTGGCAGCCTCCCTGACAGCAAGCAGTGATAGTGCCCATGAAGGGGACCTTGTTGGGCCCGCCCCTTTCACGGTTATCGCTTCTCGGCCTTTTGGCTAAGATCAAGTGTAGTATCTGTTCTTATCAGTTTAATATCTGATACGTCCCCTATCTGGGGACCATATATTAAATGGATTTTTGAGAACGGGGGCCGATTTCGAAGCTTGCTTCCGTCGCCCTATGCATTGACCCGATATGGCAGTATCTTCGGGTACAGTGCACCACCCCCTTACAGGGTTAAAAAGAAAGATTCCTACTTTCATTGCTACCTGCTTGCTGGCTAGCCAGCTAGCCAGCCCTGTGGGCCTTGCTGCTGCTGCTGCTGCTGCAGCCAAAAAACAAAAGGTGCTGCTGCTTCTGCTTCTGCTTGTGTCTGGCCGCTGTTGGAGCGTCCAGGCACGGACTTCTGCTGCTGCTGACTAAATGGCCTCCTTAATTGGATCATTTGAGTAGCCAGCACACCTGTGCAGGTAGGGCATGACATGATAGGCAGCTGCCTTGATAGCGGGTGGGTGCTGAATGTTCCTAATTGACAAAATAAGATTAATGCTTATGAAGAAATATAAAATCTCATCCCTTCCCCAATATCGCGCCACACCCCTACCCCTTAATTCCCTGGTTGAACTTGATGGACATATGTCTTTTTTCGACCGTACTAACTATGTAACTATGTAACATAACATGGGGGGGGGGGGGTCTCCTGGCTGTTCACACAGGTGTGTCATTGCTGTACATTGACCATGCATTGCTTCTGTGGTATTGCAAAGGCAAAGACAAATGCTTCCAGCCATCCATTGCACTAATGGATTGGTCATCAGCTGGCTGTCTATGTCCCGCATCAATATAGACCAAAGTACAGAGGGTTAGGCTATGCTATTGTGCACCTACCTGATGCATCAGAAGGTGCGAGGCCCTTGCTAAATTCTGTGCACAGACTTTGAGATCTATGCTTTAGACTGTATCTAAACCTGCTCCAACATGGACTGACATTCTGGCCTACTTTCAGCCGATGCGACTTGTCTGTCGCTGAACAGTCGCTTTTTATGTATTCAGCACCTATGTATAATGTTGTAAAAATGCTCTAGAAGCTAAAGTCGCAGAAATGTCACACATATTTGGCCTGCAACTTTCTGTGCGACAAATTCAGACAGGAAAAATCAGTATAAATCCTTAGAAAATTATCCCCCAGTGTCTCCATCTGCTGGCGGTATTGAATAAGCATTGCTGCACTGATGGGGTATGCATTAGACGAAAAAAAAGAAGAAAAAGAAGAATAATACGCCCAGAAAAGAGGCGAAAAGGAGAAAAACGTAAAAAAACGTGAAAAAAAAGTAAGAGGAAGAGAAGGGAAAAAAAGGTGGAAATGGGTTTAAAAGTGATTTCGGCGGAGAAATATATATATATATATATATATATATATATATATATATATATACGCGCACACACACACATATATATAAACGTATTCTCCGTTGAGATATTGCAGCCGCTGCTGTGTCCAGGCCCAGGAGCCTTAGCACTGTGCTGTGATGTCACTCAATACCACTGACATCACTAGGTGTAAACAACATCTCTCCTTTGCTGTGTATGTGACTATGGAGCTGTTTGGTGATGTCGTCTATTATGGCCTTCATAGAAGCAACAGGAGATTGTTGCATCCATCTAGAACCCTCAGAACTACAGTGCTATGATGTCACTCACTTCCACAGGCCTTGCAGAGTGTAAACAACAACAACCCAGCTTTGTTGTGTATGTAACCATAGGGATTTGTGATGTCACCTAGAACCTTCACAGCAGCGACAGCTTTATGAGGAGCATCAGCACTGCTCTGCCTGAGCAGAACCATCACCGCCATAGGTTGTCAAATAACCCGGGTTTAACCCACACAGGTAAGTCCAATGGGGTGCAGGCATGTCCTCTATGCTTACAGCTTCCCGTGGGTGTTGGTTTGATACCGTTTGGGGACAGCCAAGGAGGCATCTGCAGGCAACAAAGGTAGGTGTGTGCTTGTGTGTGTGTTTCCTATGCAGATCCTAAGCCCAGTGTCACATGCAAGTAGGAGGAGTAAGAAGGGTTCCTGGCAAATCCGGGTTATGGATTGCATTTAAAAAGGCCCCGTGGGAGTGCAATGGGCCCCTGTCTTGCTGCTTAGCAATAATGGTATGGGTTTAGGTTCTGCTGTGTGTACTGGTGGTTGACTGCCCCCCAGCCCAGAGTGTGCATGGAAAATTGTCTGGCAGCCTCCCTGACAGCAAGCAGTGATAGTGCCCATGAAGGGGACCTTGTTGGGCCCGCCCCTTTCACGGTTATCGCTTCTCGGCCTTTTGGCTAAGATCAAGTGTAGTATCTGTTCTTATCAGTTTAATATCTGATACGTCCCCTATCTGGGGACCATATATTAAATGGATTTTTGAGAACGGGGGCCGATTTCGAAGCTTGCTTCCGTCGCCCTATGCATTGACCCGATATGGCAGTATCTTCGGGTACAGTGCACCACCCCCTTACAGGGTTAAAAAGAAAGATTCCTACTTTCATTGCTACCTGCTTGCTGGCTAGCCAGCTAGCCAGCCCTGTGGGCCTTGCTGCTGCTGCTGCTGCAGCCAAAAAACAAAAGGTGGTGCTGCTGCTGCTTCTGCTTCTGCTTGTGTCTGGCCGCTGTTGGAGCGTCCAGGCACAGGACTTCTGCTGCTGCTGACTAAATGGCCTCCTTAATTGGATCATTTGAGTAGCCAGCACACCTGTGCAGGTAGGGCATGACATGATAGGCAGCTGCCTTGATAGCGGGTGGGTGCTGAATGTTCCTAATTGACAAAATAAGATTAATGCTTATGAAGAAATATAAAATCTCATCCCTTCCCCAATATCGCGCCACACCCCTACCCCTTAATTCCCTGGTTGAACTTGATGGACATATGTCTTTTTTCGACCGTACTAACTATGTAACTATGTAACATAACATGGGGGGGGGGGGGTCTCCTGGCTGTTCACACAGGTGTGTCATTGCTGTACATTGACCATGCATTGCTTCTGTGGTATTGCAAAGGCAAAGACAAATGCTTCCAGCCATCCATTGCACTAATGGATTGGTCATCAGCTGGCTGTCTATGTCCCGCATCAATATAGACCAAAGTACAGAGGGTTAGGCTATGCTATTGTGCACCTACCTGATGCATCAGAAGGTGCGAGGCCCTTGCTAAATTCTGTGCACAGACTTTGAGATCTATGCTTTAGACTGTATCTAAACCTGCTCCAACATGGACTGACATTCTGGCCTACTTTCAGCCGATGCGACTTGTCTGTCGCTGAACAGTCGCTTTTTATGTATTCAGCACCTATGTATAATGTTGTAAAAATGCTCTAGAAGCTAAAGTCGCAGAAATGTCACACATATTTGGCCTGCAACTTTCTGTGCGACAAATTCAGACAGGAAAAATCAGTATAAATCCTTAGAAAATTATCCCCCAGTGTCTCCATCTGCTGGCGGTATTGAATAAGCATTGCTGCACTGATGGGGTATGCATTAGACGAAAAAAAAGAAGAAAAAGAAGAATAATACGCCCAGAAAAGAGGCGAAAAGGAGAAAAACGTAAAAAAACGTGAAAAAAAAGTAAGAGGAAGAGAAGGGAAAAAAAGGTGGAAATGGGTTTAAAAGTGATTTCGGCGGAGAAATATATATATATATATATATATATATATATATATATATATATACGCGCACACACACACATATATATAAACGTATTCTCCGTTGAGATATTGCAGCCGCTGCTGTGTCCAGGCCCAGGAGCCTTAGCACTGTGCTGTGATGTCACTCAATACCACTGACATCACTAGGTGTAAACAACATCTCTCCTTTGCTGTGTATGTGACTATGGAGCTGTTTGGTGATGTCGTCTATTATGGCCTTCATAGAAGCAACAGGAGATTGTTGCATCCATCTAGAACCCTCAGAACTACAGTGCTATGATGTCACTCACTTCCACAGGCCTTGCAGAGTGTAAACAACAACAACCCAGCTTTGTTGTGTATGTAACCATAGGGATTTGTGATGTCACCTAGAACCTTCACAGCAGCGACAGCTTTATGAGGAGCATCAGCACTGCTCTGCCTGAGCAGAACCATCACCGCCATAGGTTGTCAAATAACCCGGGTTTAACCCACACAGGTAAGTCCAATGGGGTGCAGGCATGTCCTCTATGCTTACAGCTTCCCGTGGGTGTTGGTTTGATACCGTTTGGGGACAGCCAAGGAGGCATCTGCAGGCAACAAAGGTAGGTGTGTGCTTGTGTGTGTGTTTCCTATGCAGATCCTAAGCCCAGTGTCACATGCAAGTAGGAGGAGTAAGAAGGGTTCCTGGCAAATCCGGGTTATGGATTGCATTTAAAAAGGCCCCGTGGGAGTGCAATGGGCCCCTGTCTTGCTGCTTAGCAATAATGGTATGGGTTTAGGTTCTGCTGTGTGTACTGGTGGTTGACTGCCCCCCAGCCCAGAGTGTGCATGGAAAATTGTCTGGCAGCCTCCCTGACAGCAAGCAGTGATAGTGCCCATGAAGGGGACCTTGTTGGGCCCGCCCCTTTCACGGTTATCGCTTCTCGGCCTTTTGGCTAAGATCAAGTGTAGTATCTGTTCTTATCAGTTTAATATCTGATACGTCCCCTATCTGGGGACCATATATTAAATGGATTTTTGAGAACGGGGGCCGATTTCGAAGCTTGCTTCCGTCGCCCTATGCATTGACCCGATATGGCAGTATCTTCGGGTACAGTGCACCACCCCCTTACAGGGTTAAAAAGAAAGATTCCTACTTTCATTGCTACCTGCTTGCTGGCTAGCCAGCTAGCCAGCCCTGTGGGCCTTGCTGCTGCTGCTGCTGCTGCTGCAGCCAAAAAACAAAAGGTGGTGCTGCTGCTGCTTCTGCTTCTGCTTGTGTCTGGCCGCTGTTGGAGCGTCCAGGCACAGGACTTCTGCTGCTGCTGACTAAATGGCCTCCTTAATTGGATCATTTGAGTAGCCAGCACACCTGTGCAGGTAGGGCATGACATGATAGGCAGCTGCCTTGATAGCGGGTGGGTGCTGAATGTTCCTAATTGACAAAATAAGATTAATGCTTATGAAGAAATATAAAATCTCATCCCTTCCCCAATATCGCGCCACACCCCTACCCCTTAATTCCCTGGTTGAACTTGATGGACATATGTCTTTTTTCGACCGTACTAACTATGTAACTATGTAACATAACATGGGGGGGGGGGGTCTCCTGGCTGTTCACACAGGTGTGTCATTGCTGTACATTGACCATGCATTGCTTCTGTGGTATTGCAAAGGCAAAGACAAATGCTTCCAGCCATCCATTGCACTAATGGATTGGTCATCAGCTGGCTGTCTATGTCCCGCATCAATATAGACCAAAGTACAGAGGGTTAGGCTATGCTATTGTGCACCTACCTGATGCATCAGAAGGTGCGAGGCCCTTGCTAAATTCTGTGCACAGACTTTGAGATCTATGCTTTAGACTGTATCTAAACCTGCTCCAACATGGACTGACATTCTGGCCTACTTTCAGCCGATGCGACTTGTCTGTCGCTGAACAGTCGCTTTTTATGTATTCAGCACCTATGTATAATGTTGTAAAAATGCTCTAGAAGCTAAAGTCGCAGAAATGTCACACATATTTGGCCTGCAACTTTCTGTGCGACAAATTCAGACAGGAAAAATCAGTATAAATCCTTAGAAAATTATCCCCCAGTGTCTCCATCTGCTGGCGGTATTGAATAAGCATTGCTGCACTGATGGGGTATGCATTAGACGAAAAAAAAGAAGAAAAAGAAGAATAATACGCCCAGAAAAGAGGCGAAAAGGAGAAAAACGTAAAAAAACGTGAAAAAAAAGTAAGAGGAAGAGAAGGGAAAAAAAGGTGGAAATGGGTTTAAAAGTGATTTCGGCGGAGAAATATATATATATATATATATATATATATATATATATATATATACGCGCACACACACACATATATATAAACGTATTCTCCGTTGAGATATTGCAGCCGCTGCTGTGTCCAGGCCCAGGAGCCTTAGCACTGTGCTGTGATGTCACTCAATACCACTGACATCACTAGGTGTAAACAACATCTCTCCTTTGCTGTGTATGTGACTATGGAGCTGTTTGGTGATGTCGTCTATTATGGCCTTCATAGAAGCAACAGGAGATTGTTGCATCCATCTAGAACCCTCAGAACTACAGTGCTATGATGTCACTCACTTCCACAGGCCTTGCAGAGTGTAAACAACAACAACCCAGCTTTGTTGTGTATGTAACCATAGGGATTTGTGATGTCACCTAGAACCTTCACAGCAGCGACAGCTTTATGAGGAGCATCAGCACTGCTCTGCCTGAGCAGAACCATCACCGCCATAGGTTGTCAAATAACCCGGGTTTAACCCACACAGGTAAGTCCAATGGGGTGCAGGCATGTCCTCTATGCTTACAGCTTCCCGTGGGTGTTGGTTTGATACCGTTTGGGGACAGCCAAGGAGGCATCTGCAGGCAACAAAGGTAGGTGTGTGCTTGTGTGTGTGTTTCCTATGCAGATCCTAAGCCCAGTGTCACATGCAAGTAGGAGGAGTAAGAAGGGTTCCTGGCAAATCCGGGTTATGGATTGCATTTAAAAAGGCCCCGTGGGAGTGCAATGGGCCCCTGTCTTGCTGCTTAGCAATAATGGTATGGGTTTAGGTTCTGCTGTGTGTACTGGTGGTTGACTGCCCCCCAGCCCAGAGTGTGCATGGAAAATTGTCTGGCAGCCTCCCTGACAGCAAGCAGTGATAGTGCCCATGAAGGGGACCTTGTTGGGCCCGCCCCTTTCACGGTTATCGCTTCTCGGCCTTTTGGCTAAGATCAAGTGTAGTATCTGTTCTTATCAGTTTAATATCTGATACGTCCCCTATCTGGGGACCATATATTAAATGGATTTTTGAGAACGGGGGCCGATTTCGAAGCTTGCTTCCGTCGCCCTATGCATTGACCCGATATGGCAGTATCTTCGGGTACAGTGCACCACCCCCTTACAGGGTTAAAAAGAAAGATTCCTACTTTCATTGCTACCTGCTTGCTGGCTAGCCAGCTAGCCAGCCCTGTGGGCCTTGCTGCTGCTGCTGCTGCAGCCAAAAAACAAAAGGTGGTGCTGCTGCTGCTTCTGCTTCTGCTTGTGTCTGGCCGCTGTTGGAGCGTCCAGGCACAGGACTTCTGCTGCTGCTGACTAAATGGCCTCCTTAATTGGATCATTTGAGTAGCCAGCACACCTGTGCAGGTAGGGCATGACATGATAGGCAGCTGCCTTGATAGCGGGTGGGTGCTGAATGTTCCTAATTGACAAAATAAGATTAATGCTTATGAAGAAATATAAAATCTCATCCCTTCCCCAATATCGCGCCACACCCCTACCCCTTAATTCCCTGGTTGAACTTGATGGACATATGTCTTTTTTCGACCGTACTAACTATGTAACTATGTAACATAACATGGGGGGGGGGGGGGTCTCCTGGCTGTTCACACAGGTGTGTCATTGCTGTACATTGACCATGCATTGCTTCTGTGGTATTGCAAAGGCAAAGACAAATGCTTCCAGCCATCCATTGCACTAATGGATTGATCATCAGCTGGCTGTCTATGTCCCGCATCAATATAGACCAAAGTACAGAGGGTTAGGCTATGCTATTGTGCACCTACCTGATGCATCAGAAGGTGCGAGGCCCTTGCTAAATTCTGTGCACAGACTTTGAGATCTATGCTTTAGACTGTATCTAAACCTGCTCCAACATGGACTGACATTCTGGCCTACTTTCAGCCGATGCGACTTGTCTGTCGCTGAACAGTCGCTTTTTATGTATTCAGCACCTATGTATAATGTTGTAAAAATGCTCTAGAAGCTAAAGTCGCAGAAATGTCACACATATTTGGCCTGCAACTTTCTGTGCGACAAATTCAGACAGGAAAAATCAGTATAAATCCTTAGAAAATTATCCCCCAGTGTCTCCATCTGCTGGCGGTATTGAATAAGCATTGCTGCACTGATGGGGTATGCATTAGACGAAAAAAAAGAAGAAAAAGAAGAATAATACGCCCAGAAAAGAGGCGAAAAGGAGAAAAACGTAAAAAAACGTGAAAAAAAAGTAAGAGGAAGAGAAGGGAAAAAAAGGTGGAAATGGGTTTAAAAGTGATTTCGGCGGAGAAATATATATATATATATATATATATATATATATATATATATATATACGCGCACACACACACATATATATAAACGTATTCTCCGTTGAGATATTGCAGCCGCTGCTGTGTCCAGGCCCAGGAGCCTTAGCACTGTGCTGTGATGTCACTCAATACCACTGACATCACTAGGTGTAAACAACATCTCTCCTTTGCTGTGTATGTGACTATGGAGCTGTTTGGTGATGTCGTCTATTATGGCCTTCATAGAAGCAACAGGAGATTGTTGCATCCATCTAGAACCCTCAGAACTACAGTGCTATGATGTCACTCACTTCCACAGGCCTTGCAGAGTGTAAACAACAACAACCCAGCTTTGTTGTGTATGTAACCATAGGGATTTGTGATGTCACCTAGAACCTTCACAGCAGCGACAGCTTTATGAGGAGCATCAGCACTGCTCTGCCTGAGCAGAACCATCACCGCCATAGGTTGTCAAATAACCCGGGTTTAACCCACACAGGTAAGTCCAATGGGGTGCAGGCATGTCCTCTATGCTTACAGCTTCCCGTGGGTGTTGGTTTGATACCGTTTGGGGACAGCCAAGGAGGCATCTGCAGGCAACAAAGGTAGGTGTGTGCTTGTGTGTGTGTTTCCTATGCAGATCCTAAGCCCAGTGTCACATGCAAGTAGGAGGAGTAAGAAGGGTTCCTGGCAAATCCGGGTTATGGATTGCATTTAAAAAGGCCCCGTGGGAGTGCAATGGGCCCCTGTCTTGCTGCTTAGCAATAATGGTATGGGTTTAGGTTCTGCTGTGTGTACTGGTGGTTGACTGCCCCCCAGCCCAGAGTGTGCATGGAAAATTGTCTGGCAGCCTCCCTGACAGCAAGCAGTGATAGTGCCCATGAAGGGGACCTTGTTGGGCCCGCCCCTTTCACGGTTATCGCTTCTCGGCCTTTTGGCTAAGATCAAGTGTAGTATCTGTTCTTATCAGTTTAATATCTGATACGTCCCCTATCTGGGGACCATATATTAAATGGATTTTTGAGAACGGGGGCCGATTTCGAAGCTTGCTTCCGTCGCCCTATGCATTGACCCGATATGGCAGTATCTTCGGGTACAGTGCACCACCCCCTTACAGGGTTAAAAAGAAAGATTCCTACTTTCATTGCTACCTGCTTGCTGGCTAGCCAGCTAGCCAGCCCTGTGGGCCTTGCTGCTGCTGCTGCTGCAGCCAAAAAACAAAAGGTGGTGCTGCTGCTGCTTCTGCTTCTGCTTGTGTCTGGCCGCTGTTGGAGCGTCCAGGCACAGGACTTCTGCTGCTGCTGACTAAATGGCCTCCTTAATTGGATCATTTGAGTAGCCAGCACACCTGTGCAGGTAGGGCATGACATGATAGGCAGCTGCCTTGATAGCGGGTGGGTGCTGAATGTTCCTAATTGACAAAATAAGATTAATGCTTATGAAGAAATATAAAATCTCATCCCTTCCCCAATATCGCGCCACACCCCTACCCCTTAATTCCCTGGTTGAACTTGATGGACATATGTCTTTTTTCGACCGTACTAACTATGTAACTATGTAACATAACATGGGGGGGGGGGGTCTCCTGGCTGTTCACACAGGTGTGTCATTGCTGTACATTGACCATGCATTGCTTCTGTGGTATTGCAAAGGCAAAGACAAATGCTTCCAGCCATCCATTGCACTAATGGATTGGTCATCAGCTGGCTGTCTATGTCCCGCATCAATATAGACCAAAGTACAGAGGGTTAGGCTATGCTATTGTGCACCTACCTGATGCATCAGAAGGTGCGAGGCCCTTGCTAAATTCTGTGCACAGACTTTGAGATCTATGCTTTAGACTGTATCTAAACCTGCTCCAACATGGACTGACATTCTGGCCTACTTTCAGCCGATGCGACTTGTCTGTCGCTGAACAGTCGCTTTTTATGTATTCAGCACCTATGTATAATGTTGTAAAAATGCTCTAGAAGCTAAAGTCGCAGAAATGTCACACATATTTGGCCTGCAACTTTCTGTGCGACAAATTCAGACAGGAAAAATCAGTATAAATCCTTAGAAAATTATCCCCCAGTGTCTCCATCTGCTGGCGGTATTGAATAAGCATTGCTGCACTGATGGGGTATGCATTAGACGAAAAAAAAGAAGAAAAAGAAGAATAATACGCCCAGAAAAGAGGCGAAAAGGAGAAAAACGTAAAAAAACGTGAAAAAAAAGTAAGAGGAAGAGAAGGGAAAAAAAGGTGGAAATGGGTTTAAAAGTGATTTCGGCGGAGAAATATATATATATATATATATATATATATATATATATATATATACGCGCACACACACACATATATATAAACGTATTCTCCGTTGAGATATTGCAGCCGCTGCTGTGTCCAGGCCCAGGAGCCTTAGCACTGTGCTGTGATGTCACTCAATACCACTGACATCACTAGGTGTAAACAACATCTCTCCTTTGCTGTGTATGTGACTATGGAGCTGTTTGGTGATGTCGTCTATTATGGCCTTCATAGAAGCAACAGGAGATTGTTGCATCCATCTAGAACCCTCAGAACTACAGTGCTATGATGTCACTCACTTCCACAGGCCTTGCAGAGTGTAAACAACAACAACCCAGCTTTGTTGTGTATGTAACCATAGGGATTTGTGATGTCACCTAGAACCTTCACAGCAGCGACAGCTTTATGAGGAGCATCAGCACTGCTCTGCCTGAGCAGAACCATCACCGCCATAGGTTGTCAAATAACCCGGGTTTAACCCACACAGGTAAGTCCAATGGGGTGCAGGCATGTCCTCTATGCTTACAGCTTCCCGTGGGTGTTGGTTTGATACCGTTTGGGGACAGCCAAGGAGGCATCTGCAGGCAACAAAGGTAGGTGTGTGCTTGTGTGTGTGTTTCCTATGCAGATCCTAAGCCCAGTGTCACATGCAAGTAGGAGGAGTAAGAAGGGTTCCTGGCAAATCCGGGTTATGGATTGCATTTAAAAAGGCCCCGTGGGAGTGCAATGGGCCCCTGTCTTGCTGCTTAGCAATAATGGTATGGGTTTAGGTTCTGCTGTGTGTACTGGTGGTTGACTGCCCCCCAGCCCAGAGTGTGCATGGAAAATTGTCTGGCAGCCTCCCTGACAGCAAGCAGTGATAGTGCCCATGAAGGGGACCTTGTTGGGCCCGCCCCTTTCACGGTTATCGCTTCTCGGCCTTTTGGCTAAGATCAAGTGTAGTATCTGTTCTTATCAGTTTAATATCTGATACGTCCCCTATCTGGGGACCATATATTAAATGGATTTTTGAGAACGGGGGCCGATTTCGAAGCTTGCTTCCGTCGCCCTATGCATTGACCCGATATGGCAGTATCTTCGGGTACAGTGCACCACCCCCTTACAGGGTTAAAAAGAAAGATTCCTACTTTCATTGCTACCTGCTTGCTGGCTAGCCAGCTAGCCAGCCCTGTGGGCCTTGCTGCTGCTGCTGCTGCAGCCAAAAAACAAAAGGTGGTGCTGCTGCTGCTTCTGCTTCTGCTTGTGTCTGGCCGCTGTTGGAGCGTCCAGGCACAGGACTTCTGCTGCTGCTGACTAAATGGCCTCCTTAATTGGATCATTTGAGTAGCCAGCACACCTGTGCAGGTAGGGCATGACATGATAGGCAGCTGCCTTGATAGCGGGTGGGTGCTGAATGTTCCTAATTGACAAAATAAGATTAATGCTTATGAAGAAATATAAAATCTCATCCCTTCCCCAATATCGCGCCACACCCCTACCCCTTAATTCCCTGGTTGAACTTGATGGACATATGTCTTTTTTCGACCGTACTAACTATGTAACTATGTAACATAACATGGGGGGGGGGGGTCTCCTGGCTGTTCACACAGGTGTGTCATTGCTGTACATTGACCATGCATTGCTTCTGTGGTATTGCAAAGGCAAAGACAAATGCTTCCAGTCATCCATTGCACTAATGGATTGGTCATCAGCTGGCTGTCTATGTCCCGCATCAATATAGACCAAAGTACAGAGGGTTAGGCTATGCTATTGTGCACCTACCTGATGCATCAGAAGGTGCGAGGCCCTTGCTAAATTCTGTGCACAGACTTTGAGATCTATGCTTTAGACTGTATCTAAACCTGCTCCAACATGGACTGACATTCTGGCCTACTTTCAGCCGATGCGACTTGTCTGTCGCTGAACAGTCGCTTTTTATGTATTCAGCACCTATGTATAATGTTGTAAAAATGCTCTAGAAGCTAAAGTCGCAGAAATGTCACACATATTTGGCCTGCAACTTTCTGTGCGACAAATTCAGACAGGAAAAATCAGTATAAATCCTTAGAAAATTATCCCCCAGTGTCTCCATCTGCTGGCGGTATTGAATAAGCATTGCTGCACTGATGGGGTATGCATTAGACGAAAAAAAAGAAGAAAAAGAAGAATAATACGCCCAGAAAAGAGGCGAAAAGGAGAAAAACGTAAAAAAACGTGAAAAAAAAGTAAGAGGAAGAGAAGGGAAAAAAAGGTGGAAATGGGTTTAAAAGTGATTTCGGCGGAGAATATATATATATATATATATATATATATATATATATACGCGCACACACACACATATATATAAACGTATTCTCCGTTGAGATATTGCAGCCGCTGCTGTGTCCAGGCCCAGGAGCCTTAGCACTGTGCTGTGATGTCACTCAATACCACTGACATCACTAGGTGTAAACAACATCTCTCCTTTGCTGTGTATGTGACTATGGAGCTGTTTGGTGATGTCGTCTATTATGGCCTTCATAGAAGCAACAGGAGATTGTTGCATCCATCTAGAACCCTCAGAACTACAGTGCTATGATGTCACTCACTTCCACAGGCCTTGCAGAGTGTAAACAACAACAACCCAGCTTTGTTGTGTATGTAACCATAGGGATTTGTGATGTCAC